>NW_017386100.1:48922-142284 GCF_000237925.1 Schistosoma mansoni | reverse complement strand
TCTGTTTTGGAATATGTGCATACTGTGAAAATGGTCTCGACAAAGAGAGTATATAACAGGCTTGATAAGCAGAGATGAATGGAGGGTAGCAGTGTAATGTAAAGCGCTCATTTCTCTCTATTTTAGATGTAGATGTATCTATATCAAAGAGTTAATGTTAAATAAACAAAAACAAACAACAAATCGTTCTGATCATTGTAAGTTCACCTTCTGATGTTAGTTGTCATCATGGTAATAGAAAATTTATGCTTGTCATCTACCTTCTAATATTCAGATATATGTTGTTCCATGTCGCCATATGTTGGTTCTGGACGAGCCGAGATAGAAACGATAAGATGTCGGTTTATTTGCTTCAAAAAATATTTCATTGATAACCATGGATACGATTGATAACATTCTTCTAGAATCTGATTGCCATTAGAATTACTCAAATACAGTTAATTTCGCATGAAAAGTATGAGTTATGTGATAGCTGGTTATTATTGATCACAAGTTTAAATTTCATTTTGATTGAGGTTATGAATTGACAAATGTTAGACAACCATTGAAAACCTTAAAGCACAGGAAGGCCATTCGGTCCTGAATTTTGAATTCTCAGCAGTGAGCATCAATGGTCCTGCAAGCGGGATGCGCACTGTTGAGGAATCACGTTTTAAGACAAAACAGCTAAGGTAATAAATGTAAGACAAAAAAGATGGGAAACAAGAACAAATTGACGTGAAACTCAAAACAAGATGATGTAAAATTGATCGTTTTATAGATTTGTATCAATTAGCAAATTTCTGTTATAACCAACGTAATCTCTGTTACAGTCGAAACCGCCATTGGAATAACCTAACAACAATGACTTTTTCCATCTTAGTCAATTAGGATGAGAGTTGAGTTTCTGTACCCATGTAACTTTTAAGCGAAATGATCAACATATTGGGAACAGTTCAGCATGTACTTTTTTATAAGCATCAAACACTCTTAAGTCGAACCAGCAGAAGTGAAACTGGGATTGGTGAATGAATTGGAATTCCAAATTCCATCAAAATTGAACGCATGTGATTCCATGGAGGAAACACTAAAAACTACTCAACAAAAAAGAACCTAGTTAAGTTCAATGTTAACTGTTCTAGAGAAATGTCAATGGACAAAGTTTGAAATAAAAATAAACTAGTTAAAGGAATGCAATCTACAATCAATTAACAGTATTAACAGTATTTGGTCTTTCAGTTACGTAATAAACAACTGAATTCCCATTACACTAATGAAGTGAAGTTAGACACTAAACATTTGAAAGATTAAAATATTTATTCCATCAAATCATGCCTAAAGAACTTATTGGTATGTTAGCAAGTAACGTTCATACATTGGTCGTTTGTGAAATGAATCTAATTTGTCACTTAGGTTAATGATGACAACATGAGACATAAATTGAATACTCGAGTTGAGCAAAAACACAAACCAATCGCCATATTTAAAAAGTGACTCTTTATCAGAATGATTGGGAAAAATATATCAATATTACTGGTTGATATCGAGGTTTGTAGACATTTTACGAAATCGAATTACCGAAGTGTAGTTGGGCGTAACTCGCATTATTTTATTGCCCTATTTGATTGTGATTATGGTCATTCTAAGTAATAATTCCTAATGTAATAACACTTATTACTTGTAATGATGCTGGTTTTTGGCTGACAAGTGGTCTATTTGTGACTTCAAACTTGGAAGCCATTTGTATCCTGATAATTTGAGTGATTTATTTCTTATTACTTAACCATAGACCCCGATGATAGTAAAACCAGTGAGATCACATTATTCCTGCCAAGTAAGCTTTCAGAAAACAATATCACTTAAGTAAGTATCTGAATTTATCGAAACCGGTTCAGCTCCAGCTATTCGCCTTTCTTTGTAGTTGGAAAAGCTTTTTCCTATTATTTTGTATTGTTTTCAAAGGTGAAGTTAATACCTACTTATAATTAAAAATAAAATGATTACAAACATTGAAAGGATGCTTGAACAACCAAATTACCGTCTTTGAAAATCTGATAATGGGATCATGGAAGAATGACAGTTTATCATAATGCTCATGGATTGCATGTTCGTGTCTGTGCAAGTTTCTTGGTGTGAATTACTGAGATGTTACAATATTAAACCGTTCAGTGATAGTTTTTTAGTTACTTGTGGAAATAATTGTCAGAAAATACATTGTTAGATACACGTTTGAATCAATTTTTTATATCTTATAAGGATATTGTAACCCAAAGGCCACCATAAATGTTGAGTTTTTGGTATAGATACTATAATTATAATATTGTAATCCGAAAATAACTCAGTCACATCTCCTATTGAGTCAGGTTTCAATGTATTCTGGATTCGGTTAATAATCCATGATTTTTACTTCGATAAATGAACAAGCGAGATTTGCTTTAAACAAAAGTAACTGGAGTTCTGTTAGCGTAGACATATGTAAAAGTAATGAAAGAGAATTAGTCCAGACAAAGATACAAAATGGAAACTCATTCTTGAACTATTGAACTCAGTAGTTTAATATTTATCAAACTCGGAGACTACAATGAAGTCCGAGTTAACTTTAATTCCTGTTTACGTGATTCGAGTGTTTTCAATGTCATGATTTTCTAAGTCTTGGCAATCCTCAAACCACAATATGTTACTCAAATTCTTGATGAGATCAAAGAGAATGTAGAATCTTTATTTCTTGTGAACATTTAAAATTTGAATTCTTTATCCTAATGCTTCAAGCCTACAATATGAATTTCACTGACCGATGTGAGTTAAGTGTTAAGTGAACTGAATATCATCTGAATGATTGATTGATTACTTTGAGTTACTCTCATTCCTTAAACTAAATCAAGAAAAGTGAGTGCAGATTCATGAAGAATAATTCCCTTTAGTAAAAATAATATTCAATCATATTGACTGAATTGACCTTGATGTAAAAGAAATATGTAAACTATTTGAATGACATACCGACGTTCTAATGTAAACTCATTGTAGAGGTGATACGACATGAAGTTACCACATATTTCTGTATTAGTTTATCATAAAAACATGTGCACTTTTAAAAATGAAAATATGCGCACTGATGTCCACATTGACGTGATTTATTTTAATTAGAATTTAGAGTGATAATTTAAGTGGACTGATAAAAGGGGGACAAGTAAAAACCTGGTTGATTTACAAAACAATAAGCATCCAACGACTTGAATATCAATTGATTTGAATGAATTCATTGCAAGTAAAAAAAACAAAATCTCCAGTCAAATCTAAAGACTCTAAATAATGAAGGAAGCATTATGATGAAAATGTTTAAAAGCAATAGTAGTAAACTCTTGTACACTTGTCACTTACTAGGCAAAAGAAGAAATGGATTTAAATAAAAATTTCCAGGTGGTGGTTCATTTATCAATTCATAGCCTAAAACGTTATATTTCTTCCCGAAACGATCAGTTGTTATCCTCCAATATTCTGCAAAATAATTCCATAATCCTGAAACATTTTTATATATACTTTCAAATGCATGTGCACTCTCATATGTGGCGTAGGTTAAAAACCAGGCACTTTCATTAGGATATTTCGTTAATGGCCAAGGGTATTGGAATAAATAGGGTGGTCGCTTTATTTTATCCATAAACCAATCAGGCACAGCATCAATTGCACCGAGACGTTTCGATAATCCATCTTGATGCAAGTCAATGATAATATAAACTCCATATAATCCAGCATTGTCGATAATTTTTTCAATAATATCTATATACTCTAGATTGGTCTCATTTTCATGTGGTTTTAATGCTATCCAGCTAAATCCTAAGCGTATAACATTGATTCCCCAATCTCGAAGTACTTTGAATGTATGAGGGTCAAGTAATTTTGGAATGTAAAATGGTGTGACTTTATGCACACAATTGATACCATGAAATAGTTTAATAAATCCATTTGAATCAACAAAGTAACCAGTATCATCGTCAATGGTCACTTTTCCACGAGCTTCTGAATAAAACACTTTTAGTAATAATATCATTATCCACGACAAGCGTAAGAGTGTATTCACTGGAGTGTTCTTAGAATCTCCAAAACGTTCAAGTTGTTTTGAAGATCTTATCAATCTCATTGAAATGAATAAAAATTCCTTTTAAATTCACAAGGACAATGTGTTAGGGTTTAACAGCGAATAATTGTAAATGAGAAATATGTACTCAGTAATTTATTGCCAAGAGTTTTTATCAGTAATTAACTAAAATTTAAGTTTTTGTAAAACACGAATTGATAGTATTAGCTTATGAACTATGTACAAGTAATTTTATAATCACTGATGAGAGTGAATATAAATATGGTTTATATTAGATATTTGAGTTAAGTGAGACGACTCAAAATAGTTACAGTTTATTATGAATCATTTATTAGAATGGTCTAATTGGTCTTATGTATATGTGTCACAGTAACCTTGTATGTTTCAGGGCTGTTTCCAAATAATTTATCAAGTTATCATTGGATTAAAATTATTTAAAAGTAATAGTTGGTTGATGATTCAATTTTCAGTAGTTGTTCTACATTTTACAGGTATTTTGAGGCTGAAAGTTGAAGCAATGTCTACAAATTATAGATCATATTCAATCGTTATTATTGGTCATCTTAGTGTTAATTGGTTAACTACTGTACTGTACAAAAGAAACAGAAATCCAATCAGCACTTTTTATTCTAATGATTTCTAATTCACAGAAACAACTTGAAGGTGAATTAGTATATTCTTTGTAAATCAAGAAATTAAAAAGTACATTTACTGTTAAGTCTGTTTTAAGATCTCTGTCCTTATTCACTTCCCTCCGACATTTCTGTATTGTTTTATATTACTTATTATCATTATTCAGCAAATAGTTTTATTCCTAGCAGTTTCTACTATTGTGTGGTAACGCACGTTGGTCATATAATATTCTGAAATGTTTACACATATTTATAATAATCATTCATTCATTAATAATGACTTGGCATCAATTATTGTAGTAGTTATTCGAAACGTTGTTTGTGATCTTCAATTTTGCACTTATCTCAATGGAGTGACATGGACGCTTCCATATGCTTTTGAAATGTAATATAACCACATTTTATGAACTGGTACTTGTGTTAAGATTTGATTATGTATTCAACGTATCAATCTAGTCGTTATTTAACACATATCAAAATGCATTTTGTTAACAACAATATATAAACATATAGATTTTCATGTTCTATAGAAAATTCATGACTACATTTACAGAAGATCACATTGCCTATTGAGAATTCAATGAATATGAAAACTTGTAAGATGTCGAATGTACGAAATAATAAGGTATTGGAAAAGAAAACGAGTTCTGATTGAAACAATTTGAAATCGTCCAAATATGTTCAACTGCATTTTTATGATTCCTAGTGTTTTTCATTTGAAATGTAAATTCAGTGTTTTTGTTAAGAAGTCAATCATAAAGGTCATCAGACAATTTTTTCCAATTCCTTTCGTTTCCTTGTGTCTACTAGAATTATTACTGAGATCATTTGATGAGAATTACTAAGAAACATGACTGTCTAGATTCGATCTAATTCAATTCTTCAATACAAAAGTATAATCAACTCTTTATTCTGACTGACTAACAATAATATATAAATCAGTTCATAATAATTAAAACTCAGATCTGTAGTTGAGCTATTTCACAAATGAACACAACAAAGTGAAAAGTATAAACAGATAATGTAAACATGATTCTTGTGAGATCTGTATGTTACTCATGATCACTTAAACAATAAACCCATGATCATTTCATTTTAAATTATGGATTGAGTCAAGTAGAATGAGATGTTGATCTGTTAACATTTAAATGTCTTTACCTTCTACTTAATCAGTTCAATTACACTGACATCATTACAAAGACAATGTAAATCAGTAAGAAACATTGTCATAATTTAACTATTTTAATAATTAGAACCATTTTAGTTTAAGTCACAAACACGTTAGATGTTTATATTCTGAGAAATGAACACTTACATTGAGGTTCCTCAACACACCACCAATGAATTCAGTCTAAATGTGGTGACTATAAACAAATACTTCGTTTACGTTTCAACAAAACATCTAAATAAGTATCTTTCATTGTTGACACAGAAAGATTAGTTGTATGGGTTTTCCTTAGCATAAAACATGAATTAGTATACTAATTCTCAACCAAAATGTACAGAACATTTTTGTAACAGATAGTTGTGTATAGCTCTAATTAAATGAATTAAAATCCTTAATGACCATAAAACTTCATTATTTAGCACTCAATGACCAAGTAAACACTAAAATAACAAAATAGGTGGGGGGAGGACTCAATAAATAATGGAAACTTTACTGATAGATTCGGTCTTTGTGAACTCATTGATTACAAAGTGACTGGCATGGAAAGTAGGCGATTCCACAAATCACAAAATCAGTCATTTTTTAACAATTCATAAATAAGGATTCACACAACACTGAATAATCAGTTCAGTAGGATGGAAATGAACCAATACCAAAAAGTGACATCTTGTCAGGCAATAGCCATTATGTCTATCTGACTAAATATCACATTGACCAGAAATCCTCCATAAGCTTATATGATTCACCATATAAGTTTATTGACAATGTTCTCGCGTTCACAATTGTTGAACCTGAACAATATATATGTAACTGATGTTCATTTGTGAAGAAAACTCATTCGAACATTGTAATTGTTAGTTGATGTGTCACGATAACAGCAAACTGTTATTCGATTATGTGTATCACAAATGATGGAATGCATCACATCATTGAGTCAGAATCCACGTATTCATTGAATCAACTCAAACGACTTACATTTGTATGAATGATATTTTTCATTGTAATGTTTGGTAGAAATGTAATAATTAAATTTTTATCTGTGTGTAAGGAGGAGTCTTACAAATTATCTTTATTTATTCATAGTCCATACAAAAAACAACACGAATTTAGAATTACTTACTCCTTTCATGTTGCCATTATTCACCGCCATGTTAACGGAAATTGAGATAAATCCCCTTCTGTTTATTTAAAAATAACATTTCACTAATGTTCCATTTTGCTAAGGGCTGTAAAGTTTAACAGTCTATTCAAACTTAGTCATACAGCATTCACCACAGATATATGAAGAAGGAAATTAATTGTGAAATTCCACGCATTATGAATGAAGGTTTGAAAACATTGGCTGTTAGTGTATTCACTGAATGATCACATCATGCCACTTCATTCAATTATCAAGCATTTATTTTATTAATTGATTAGTGCCTATTACTAGTAATCACAGTTTGTATATCAAATAATAGTGTTTACATTTTCGTTCTTAGATTACTCTACAGTACTTTTATTAAGTTCAGTTCCGGTGTTGCGTTCACCCTAATCAGTTCATCATTTATTAAGGACACAATAAACATTTATCCATATAGGTTGTAACTATCATTTGTGTTTTTTAATGAAATATTCACGGCTTCGTCTAACATTATACATTCTGTATATGCAGACCACAAATGGAAACTCAAACTAAATAAATTAACTTATTTGTCGATTTTGTCTGTGTTATAATTGTATCTTGCTATATAAACGACCCAGCTATTCATATTGCTTAGTATTTTTATATGATGACACTCGACAAGACCCCAAAATCAGAACACGTTGAACAGGAATGAAATTGTATTCAAAATAATAATAGTAAGTGAACAGCAATCACTGATTTGAATAACGTTCATATATTTATAGTATATACATAAGAAGCTTCTAGATTTTTCTCCAATAATATGCCAGGGCTGATCGGTTTAGAATTAGCCAATCAGCGCGCAGCAACACCATCATTCATGAAACATGCTTTAATCCAATCTATATCCCACTAACAGTCTGTAACAATCAATGTTTTACAAGTTGGTGTGAATAACAGAATGGAATAGGACTTCCCTTGTATTTTTCGATGCAATAATCAGATTAGAATTCCACTTGAATTCATAAACTAGGGATTTTGTCAACAAACAACATATGTACATTTGTATGCAATATCCTATGGTGTTTGTGAATAGGTTTCAATAGGTAAATGAGTTTAATGGAAACTACAAAACAAATGTTCTTACTTTGAAATCTAACATAAAATATATATTAATCCAATGCCTCTATCTCCACTTTCACTGCTAGTTTGACTATTTGACTATATCTTAAGAATACTTAGATGACAGAATTCATAATTACCATGGCTTCATAGAATTATTCGTCAGTGTTGCTTACTCATCTACGCCCAATTTCAGACACACCGATTGCTATAACTTTTGCTAATGACGATGATTCATAGAACATAAATGTTACTACTTAATGGAAGGAATGTAGAAAATTTTCATCTTATTTGACTTGTTTTAATCAATTACAAAATACACTATGGTTCTAACAATTTTGCAAAGTTATTCATCATGTTGTTTACTGAGAGTATTTTCATGGTGAAAATAAATAATTAGGTTAATGGTAATTGATAAACATGAGCAAGTCAATGGGTGTTTTTCAATCAATTATAAGTAAATAAATTCTGAAGTATATAAATATTTTGGTGTTGCTTTCATTATTGGTATTGTTTTATTAATAATATTATCATTTCTATCTTTGGTAGTGAGTCTTTTCTTTGTGAACGTCTTGGTTTCCATTGAGGATCAGCAACAATGAATGTATGGCCTAAAACTAGAAATAAATAATCGATTATTTCGTCCTACAGCGGAACACCTCAGTAGTAATCATTCACAATTATGACAGATCTCGGAGCACAAACGTGCAAACCTGAAGGTGAGAAATAAAAATGTAGATCTCTGGGATAAAAAACAACTCATCAAATATTATTGTCCAGTTAATTCACAATGGCGCTTGATGATCATGCAATGTCATAGATGATAAATATCTCACCGTTTATCTATCTGAACCCCAGTGGTAACGACTTCTCATTCGGATCTAACGATGTTTCTTGGTGTGCTACGTGGTTTCACAAACAAAAATGAGAAAAAGTACTTGTTTGAGTCCACTCTATTTTCTTAGACAACGTTTACATATCTACTCAGCGTACTGAAAGTAATCAACTATAAAAATGAGACATCTGAGATAATAACTCCATACATCTGCATAGATGAGAGATAATTTGGATTCGAAATTTCTGTCAAGGACCAACAAACCAAAACCAACAGACAATTCTTTTCATAAATCATCCAGTATCTCAATAGCAATAATAAGCTATTCAGAGATAAACAGTGTGAAACATTTCAGAATTACGGCTAAACACGTGTTCATGGTCTACAGAATTCGAGTGGTCGATCAATCAATTTTAATATCATGATAGAAGGCAATCAAGTAAGCGAATTGCTCTTTAGGATGTCAGCTCAAAATAGTTCTCATATTATTTATTCATTCATCAATCGTGTTCTGATAAACGAAAAATGGTAAAGAACGTTTAACAAAGCAGTTGATACATGAATTAAACATTTAGCAGACTAAAATTTTAGTTGAATGTTAAATAACGGTTATTCATAAGTTTTTTCAAAATTTACATTCAAGAGCATAAAGACTCTATCATTTGTACTCATTCATCAGAATATCAAACGAATATCTGACAGATCGGATTAACTTTAAAGTTAAACATTGTTTACTATCATTTATTCCAGTAGCTAACTGACAACCCAGTTCACCGATCCAATCAGCTTCATTTTGGCTGTAAGGCTAAGAAAACTTCAAGAAATACTAGTTTGTAATGTTATGAGATAACAATCAAATTGCTGAGTATACTTCCACCGTACAATTTTATTTGCCAGAATTTTCGTGCCACTGAAGTCATGAAATGATGCTGAAATCCGTAGGTTTAAATGAATAACGAATTATATCTTTATTTTCCTGTCATTATATTTCAGTTGGTCATTTCATTTAGTCATCCCCAGTGGATTCTCTATTCAATGAAAGAAATATGTTCTAAATAATGTCATATTAATTGTAATTTGGAGATATGAGGATCCAACATTGTTTGGTGGGGGAGGATGAAGTCGGCAAATGCAGTCTGGATACCTACCCCAAATCTTCAAAAAAAGGGGAGGTGTTGAGTCGGCTTCCGGAGAACTCTAACAGAGCCTCCAGAGGTTCATAAAGAGCCCCAAACAATCAGCGATTAATTTGAAGTTGTGTGAAGTTATGTTACTAAAACAACGAGATCCTGATTGGCTGATTAACACACTGCTACTATGTTTATCAGTATTCTAGTACATTTGGAAAACGCAAGGTCTCTTAAATTACTATAAAATCCCTGTATTTTCTGTACATAAATGAACCCTGTAGTAAAGTGCTTCCCACACACTTTGTGCCTTTTCTCTGATCTTCAAGCCGGTGTACAGTTCTAGCTCGGGGGTACGGAACTACCTTAGGGAAACGAATATAGCGTTCACGCGTTAGCCAGACGTACTTGCAAATTTGATTGAGAACGACCAAATGAGAAGTGTACTACAGAGAATGTTATCATTCACGGAAAACGAAATGGTATTTTTGGACTGATCAAATGACGAGTATATAACACCACTAACCTTATTGATCGAAGTTTAATAAAATTGGGATACTTTGACTTAATTCTTACCACATGGCTTCGTAAATACTATGCAACTTGAAGATTCTCCATCTTTATTACATCAATATATTTTGTTCAGTAGAAATATATTTACTATAAATTCCATAATGGAGTTACTCAACGAACTGAACTCATACAAACTCACCCGATCCAGATGCTTCAATAAACTCAACACACACTATCCACCATTATTCGAACATTCACAATTATGCAATCAACCTAGAGTTTACAGAACAATTGAATTTGAAATAAATATTAAGGAAATTTTATTATCAAAGTGTTTTTTTAGTATACTAAGTAGTCGATTCCCTCAAATCTTCAACTGAGTAAACAGATAAGATGATGCATGGAGGTGATCAACAGGAAACTCTGAACCCGATTCTCCTGCTACTTGTCACTAATCAGCAAGCTGTACCTGTATTCTTAAGGGAACTGATGCTATTTGACGGATTCGATCTCGGAACACACAGCTTCAATAGGTATTATGCTCATTGGTGATGGTTCGAGAGAGAATGTGATGCGAGATAACAGTCTACTAGTTGTTTGTTATTTTATTTGTTGGCACTTCGTCATCTTCATTAGAGTCAACTGAACGCTAATCATTCACAATTACACTGTACTCGAGACCATAATGTATTAGACAAAAAAGGAGAATGGTTGAAGTGATCAGGATGGTAATATTTTCCAACAAAAAGATATTATTCTTGGTCTACCATATTTGTTTGAGCTAATCACAACATGCACTACATTTGCCCACTCAAATCTTTTTACACTGAGGACTGTTAAATGACGAATCACACAGGAATATCTATTTCTATATTACATATATTCATCACATTTCCTATTTGTCTTCTTCCTATCTAATGTGCGTTATGTTCACATGAAATACTTTTATCAAGGTAATAATAATGATGATAATAATGGTATACACTACATGATCATGTGATTATAAGAAAAGAAACATCAGTTTGTTGACCTCAGATATTGTTTTTGCAAATGTCATTGATTGAACTTTCTTGTTGTTTATCCACTACCTTGTAATCTAACTAAATATATATGATGGTTTTTTCATTTGTATATTTAGCCTGATATAAATGTTCAATATGATGTGGAATGTTGTTTACTAATGATGCTTTCATATAACCGACAGTCACTTGCGTATACGGAATATAGGTGAAATAATATTTCATTTTAAAAATGGTTACTACTAAGTATGGAGAGACTGAAGTTTAAACAAATAGTTTTCATGTGTACTCATAGATAGCCTTGCATCAGATATGCATAAACACTGTAATTATTATTCACCTAGTATCAAATGAGTTCAGTTATCGTTATCTTGAAGATATGTCTGTATCCTCACTTCATCAACTAAGGAACTATCAATAATATTTCCGGTTTGTTTGATGATGTAATTTCCTCCTAATTTTGCAACAGTATCGAAATGAATGTCTCCATAATGAAGCATTTGTAGAAGAATCCGTTGATAGCCTGCCAATTACGTTAGTCTCCACCGTCAGCAGCATCACAAAGAGTTGCACAGTGGCTCCTTATCATGTATGATTACGAAATTTCGCTACAAGAATCGCGAAGATGATTTTGCGTTAATAGCTCAATATACAGTCAGATTTGGAATGTGAATTTTCGAAATGTAATCCGATTTGATGTCTCAGAATTGTCTTCAGCTGTTCATTAACATTACGTTCACTGTGATAGAATACTGGAGTTATCTGTGCTGATCTGTTCATAAATGCGTATAAATAGGGAATGATAAGCAGCTAAAAGTAGAATCTTGACGTACACTACGGTACATCAAGAATTTTCGTGAAACGAGTTGATATAAGTAAGTGAGACATACAACCACTTATGAAGCAACTAATACTCTCAGTGTGATTCAAATACATAGCACAAAATTTTGAAGGATGAAGATTAACTACTGCATACACGCTTTCGGAATTATATGCAAAAGAAGGGACTTACCCTTACAAAGACATTCATCCATATAATTCAGTCAAATCTAAGAAGAGAAAGGGCCTCAAGACACCACTACATGTTACACCAATTCTGACAGGGATAGCGTTCGACCAACAAAAGTTGATTCAACATATTGGATGTTGATTGCTAAGAAATAAATCAGAGCAATTGGGCAGGGTGTTTCAGCCTCTGTGATATGGCAATTTATCTATAAATTGGCATTTGCTAAAGGTTGAATATTCACATGCTGAATATTAAGAAAGTTACCATCACTGAAAATTTACATAAACCAAGTTCAATATCAAATTATAAACACACCAAAAACGTCAAATATCTGGGAGAATTCGGTCTACTGCACTCAGCTGTTTTTGACAACCTTCACGAATATTTTTAAAAATATGCACTTGATCAGCAGTAAAATGTCTATATTCGCGATGTCAGCTAACAATGAGTTTTCGTGTCATAACTTCATAATTTTTGTCACGAATGTTAGAATGTTTCGAAAATTTTTTCAGTTACTTGATCAGTCATAATTATCGACAACTAAAGGATTTAAATGGATGAAATTAGTTTGAACGATTACGTGTCAGTCATTTCGAAAGCCGTTTTAAAAATTTAATGTATTTTGTTTACTATTCACCTAGAAGAACTTTGCGTCCTTAACTGATTAGACACTGTCAAGCAGATGAAGACAGTTCTAATGTCATCACTCCACTATGTAAGTAGCACACAAGAAATCTCAAAATAAAATGCATTCATATTATTTTTATGCATCAACGTTTCTTGTTTTATTACAATATAGAAATGAGAACAGTCTGTGATGGTCGATACTTGATGTTATTCCTCAAACGTCGTAGATTGTTCGTCTTGATATCCGTTACTCCGTATCACCCCAACGGTGTGTAAATCATGAAGCTAATACGAAATGTTGATTGCGTTTATCATTGAAACACATACAGATATCCAAAATTGCAGGCACGGTAGCGCTCTATAGCAGGTGAGTTAGCGTGCGAGTCGAATGAGCAAGCGAGTGATCAAGTCTATAAACGAGTGTGAGAGTCAACGAGTCAGCGAGTAAGTGATTTCTGCTGACATAGTAAAAAACAGAGAACGTTCTCTAAAACGACCAGAATATCTCCTCAAGAATATCAACTTCATTTATGAATTCGAATCTGTTGAGACAGACATAGCGGGCAGACAATTTAAGTATTCAGGTGGAGATGTAAAACGTAGTAGATAAGTGAACACGTCAATGATAAAATAAAGTGACTACCAACACATTGACTTTCTTTGGTCTTGTATGACTATGCCGCGTCAATCCAACAGTCACAATTTTATGTTCACTACAAAACAATATTCGCTTCGTTGGTTCAATTTTCCTATCCTCTAGTCACTGTTTGGAAAGTTATTCGCATCTATTTGATTCCCCGTTTCATATACTGTGTTATTTATTTTCTATATCAACAGTGTAAATTTACGTTGTAGATAAAAACAGATAAAGTATAACAAAGTGAATGGCATACTTGTTCTGACTTTGGCTAACAAAAGACTCTGTGCTCGACAGTCTAGAGAATAGTTAAGGATCACAGCTGTAGCAAATTCTTTCTTCCACGAAATGATTAATGACGATAAAATACATTTCAATTCTAACGCAAAATACGACAAATCTTAATATGAAATAATGATTTACAATGTGTTCGATTTCATGTGAAATGTGGTGACGTCCACCCAACCACTATACAAGTCTTGAGTTGAAATTCAATACAAACATACATTTGATGAACAATGAAATATGTCTATCCAGAATATCGCTTAACCGTGAGTTAATCAATAACAGTGATTGGTATGGAACGTGACACAAAACGTGATGTGGCATAGGTCATCAAAATGATTTTTCATGGCATCGTAGTCACTAAGGATGAGACATATTTTAAGGTCCAGTCTGAAGGCATTGTGGTTACAGATGATACCTCCGTGGCTCCATAAACTGAAGGCGTGAAATCTACGTAACTCCATACTACAAGTGTTACTAGACTCATTCGAAATAAGATAGTAGATGATTTCAGTGTTCATTCATAGCTGAATCAAGACCTTCTTTGAATCGACGGACAAAGTATCTGTTTTCATTACATTTTGTCTAGACAAAAGTAGTAGTCATATGTCAAATGAAAATTTCATTCAATTTCGTTCTCTCTGCGTCGATGATTATCAGTCATATGAATGTAATGATAGAGAGTGACATTCATTATCATTTCGAAAACTCTTATCATGCTCACTAAACAAAAGAAAATGTCATATAGTCTGATTATTCGGATAAAATGTGGTGATAAACAACAAGGAAGTACAATCTTTCATATTTCAACAATGAAGAGAACTGAGGTCAACAGACAGATCACACCATAACATTATATACAATATTATTATCACTATTGTTACTTTAAGAAAAATATTTCTTATGTGAAAATACATAGTAATTTGGAAGAAATCAAATAGATTTGATGATTATATGTGATATTGAAACACGTATTCCTGACTGAACCGTCAAGTCACTGTAGTCGATGTGGATAGTTTGGAGTGGACGAAAGGAATAGGTGTTGCATTCCGATCATATAAATATTGTTCATCATGAATTATTTGTCCCCGTTGGACAATATTATCTACTTGATCATTACAATCATAACGTTTTGTCGTCAAACACATTGTGTCGAGTGAAGTAGATGTGTTAAAGAAGACTATCTAGTTTTTCACTTACGTTAAGTCTGTAATCCGTCTATTCATAGGTGTTGCACAATTCAAGTCGGAACTTTGTTATATATATAATGCTTGCAACAACGGTTCGAGATGAGGTAAAGTGATTGTACTCTAAAATACAAGTTAATAATCTACAACGTATGCAGGCGAGTAAATGCGATTGCATTCGCTGACCTCTCATCTCAGGTTGACTTACTTACTTCGAAGTAATCAGTGCATATCGGAACTGAATGATGCCGCATATAATACATTTGCAGAGATCCAACGTGTTCAGCTCAAGCCACATACCCTAATCATCCTGACCCATCAACCACGCTTAGTGTGGCCTATGAATAATCGGATTTCACCATGCGAGCCGTTTGGCAACAGAACATTGCAAAACGTTGGCAGCCTCTCGAATTTTTCTCACGATGCCTCACCCTCTCGGAGACGAGTTATAGCGCTTTCAGTGGAGAACGGCTAGAATCCCACTGCGCCGTCAAACATTTCATGCCCGCAGTAGAAGGTCAAAATTTCATCTTATTCATTGGCAATAAACCTTTGTTGTGTGCTCTGCATACAAAATCCGACGGCTACTAACTATGAGAGTGCAGACATTTTGAACATATCTCACAGTCCACGACAAACGATCGACACTTCGAAGGCGAGTTGACCTTTGCTGACGATACTATGCCACATAATCGAAGTGAATGCAGTTACTTCCCCGGTGCTTGATCTTCCTGCCGTGGCTATCGTCCAAGCACGTGATTCCTTCTGTACAGAAACACAACATTCTACATCCCTCCAACGCCTCGAAGTACTTTCAACTTCCACTTTAAGTACTATGCTGTGTGATAACACAACTGCTGTTCCTCGACCCATTGTACCCTTTGATGTACCCTGTGTTCGTCTCGTCTTGGATAACAGCAGCAGATGTTAACTTCTCAAAATCAACTGGTAGGAGCACTTTTGGGGAATCTATCAATTTAACAAGAGATTCCGGAACATGAAGGTATGGAGTCATATCACAATCCAATCTCAGAATTCATTTTTGATGCAGACAGTGGTCACACTTCTGCAGCTCAATTCGACAGAATTGAAGATATTTTCCGAGTGGAAAATTCGGCATACTATATGTAAAGAAGTCGGTCATAAGAACAGTCTTTGAAACTAGAAATAGCTTGAGGTTTAATTCAACGAAGTGTCCTCACGAGTATCAAAACAAGTACATAAAGCGAGTATTGGCTACATTGGCTTCAGGCATAGGAGATAATAGAAGGTATGTGACTAAAAATGTCAACAGGGTAGAAGAGCTTTTGCAGAAGCATAAGAACTTTTTCCCGAATAAAAAGGAATGCTGCACTTTAGTAAGGGCCAATTTTTTGTCCAAAACGTCGAGTTTCGTATGCCGCCATTGATGAAGTGGACAAAGAATAAGATTGACTGAAGAAAATCGGTTTTATACAAACAGTGAATTATTCGACATGGGAAGCATCAACTATTGTTTGGCAAAAAGTGAACAGAACTATCTGACTATGCGCATACTTTTCTAAAGGATTAAATGACGCTATACAAAGTCATTCATACAACCTTTTTTGCCAGAAGGCTTTTTACTAAACTTAACGTTGGACGTTATCTTTCTAAACTTGATTTATCTGAAGTCTACTTACAAGTGGAAGTTGGCGAAGATGCAAAAGACTTACTAAACAACAATATTTACCGCGGACTTTAGCCGTCTAACCGATTACCGTTTGGCCTGTGTCCAGCTCCAGCATAATAGATACTATGTTGTCCAACCTCGAAGGTGAAGCAGTTTACTTGGATGTTATTATAGTTGTTAATTCTTTTGCTGACGAACTGGTGGTAGCATATGCAGCAAATCGATTTCATACCTCGGCCATTACAATACTTGCGAATGATTTTCAAATTCTATAGAAACCAAATGAAAATTTTGAGCAAGATGAAGTTTTATCTCGACTAATTGCGAATGAGAAGCAGGGAAGCGAAGATTCTATCATTGCAACGATATCATTGGAGGGAGACATACATCTAATATTGCAAGTTGCTATCGATCAACACCATTACTCGTTGAGGACATTAAACACTGTACTCTTAAAGACGTGGAGATGAAGCGGATTATTAAATACCACGAACATGGTGAGCCTACTCATATAGACAACAAAAACATTGAACAGTATGCTCATCGAGTAAATTCCCTATCACCTGTGGACGTGTGCCTTATATTTGGAAGTCGAGTTGTTCTACCTGTAAGCTCACGCTGTGCTGTTATGTAAGAACTGCATACTGCAAACTAACGGCCAGCCCTGATGACTGCACTTGCATGTGGCTATGTATACCGGCCGAATATTGATGATGAGATCGGAGAAAATGTTGCGAGATGCTCCTCTTGTGCCAAAGCCATCAAAGCCTTTGGGGAGACGGAAATGCAGAGTTGAGGTACACTGACATATCTGTGGTCGAGAGTGCATGTATATATTGAAGAACTTATAAACGAGAAACATTTCTTGATGATGGTCAATGTCTTCTTCAAGTGGCCAGAGATCCACTTCATGAAGTTTGTCTCGACAAAAGCTGCTGTGGAAATAGTGAGACAAGTATTCAGCTGCTTTGGGTTTTCAGATATTTATTGGTGTCAGATAATGAACCACAGTTTACATCTGCTGAATTTTCGAAGTACTCAATTGGGAATGACGTGAGGCATATCAAGACAGCCTCATACAATCCGCCGTCCAACGGTTTGATCGAGAGGTTCGTGAACACGTTTTAAGTAGCACTGCATAAAGCCGAGAGAGAAGGCTAGAAGATATATTTCAAAGATTTTTATTCACTCACCGTGAAACATCTAACCCAGCAACAAATAATCAAGAAGAAAGATTAGAAGAACAGTGGGACTGTACTGTACTGTACCGTTTTGTTTAATTGTACTAAAAACACACATGTTTCGCCTGTAAACGTTTACATGATCACGGTATTATTTCGATACCACCATATCACCAATAAATATATCCTTACTACAATCTACAACTGTCCTTCTAATATTTATGATACTGCGAAATGTATCCTATTAAATGACATGTAATTGGTCTGAAGTGATGATCATGGTCAACTGTTTTCCGACACTCCCATACAATATTTAAAGAGGGCAAGTAGCATATTCGAAACAAGGTTTCACGTATAATGTCAGCCTACGTCAATGAATTCTCACATGAGTGACTAAATATATCCATGTTTGTATTGTCAAAATAGAAATGTCAACAACCAATGGCATATTTTTGGGAGTTATTATTAAGATGCATGTTTATGTTAATAGCTGGCTAATGTAACTCTTACACGCAAAATCATTGTAAATGGAAATAATTCCACAGACTGGAACAGAAAATGTTTACAGTAGCTTCGAAATTTAATTGAAGGTGATGATGATGATAATGAATACTTCCGTTTCTACAGTGTTATATTAAATGAAATTGACAGGTCAATTATCGGATATCAATATGGGTAAGATAGAGTCAGAGACAGTAATGTAATTACAGTATTCATGGAATTCTATATTTCAGGTTAGAAAGTACCGAAATAAATAATACCGTGTTAAAAATATCATGATTTGATCGGATTAGATAAACATGGAATGGATGTCTGTTTGAGGATCTGTAAACAAGCGAATGTTAGAATATCTGAATGTCAACATGTTTGTCTGTTATAGTGACTGTAGTACGCTCAGAACACTGATGCCAGCATCCACTATACAAATCATTTATTTTAAACATACCTGGTTTGTATGCCGGTAAAAGAGAACACATCACTAAATTAAACAGGAAATAACATTTAACACGAACAAGTTATATAATAGTCATGATTGTGGAGAGAATGCATTTCGGAATATGCAAATAACTTGGTTGATGCTAGGCAATAGATGGGAATGTAAATAACATTCGCCTATTGATATTTCCCAGCATTCACCTATAACTTAATCCTTACTAGGTTATAACGGTGAGGGACACTGACGAGTTTTGAAGGCTTCACTTAGTGCGGGTGAATAGTCGGTACATGAATAAATGCGTGACCAAATTTGTCGCTTTTCAAAGTTAATGCGATTAGCCAGAAAATAATTTGCGAATCCAATAAACCAAAGCTACTGAACGGTGACCTTAAAACGGGTGAACAGGAAGATTAAGAGCCTTCACGGACAGTGTTTACTGTGAACTTGACACACTGTTATCGGAAGGCATGTTTATAACAAATTGAACATTACAGGAATATAATGCAAATGTCAAAAAGTTCACGGACAAGTAAAAGGAATGATAATAACACAATAGACAACTTATGATATAAAACAGACTTATTAAATTGCACATTTATAACAATATTTTGTTAAATAAAGTTATGTATTATGAGTATGGTCATCACATTTCATAATGATAATGTAATAATGTACGTTTAAGTAAAATAATGGTATAATAAATCCACAACTAAGATTCTATTTTGGATGATGATTCGGATAGAGACGAATTGCGTTGGCTTTTCTTGAGATTGGATTATATCGTCAGAAAGTGATTCGTGTTCTCACGTTGCGATCATCAATTCCGTGAAGGATTTGCATCGTTATTCCATCACTTCGACAACCGCTCTATTATAAACGTCGTAGGTGTTTGAAACCAGAGAGTGATGTGAAGCTGGTATTTTACTTCATTATCGGGTAGCTCAGACCTGATATCCAAGCGGTACGTTTGAACTTTGCGTTACAATTAGGCTGTATTTTTGTAATGTGTGAATAAATGTCGTTGAATCTCAGTTCATTATTTATTAATAACGTTTAAATTAAATGTTAAAGTAAAATGGTCCGACTGACAAATAAATGAGCCTGTAAATGCCCTATTTCTCCAAATAATAAGAATTCGTTTATAACCTATACTCCATGCTCTGCAACTCTTTTTGAAGTAGATAATAGTGGGAAAGGAAGTATAACACACCTGCTGCTGAATGACTCAGTCTCTAATTTAACAATGAGTTCTACCTGAAGATCTAAAAGTCTCGACAATATAAATAGTGAATTAGACACTATCTATAAACAATTAAGCGATAGTCGTTCTAAAAAGGAGTCACTTGCGGGTTCTTTATTAAAGCATGATGATCTTGATCAAGAACTAAAGACACTGTCACCGCTTTAACTGTTTTTGTCAAAGGATATAGTTCCTGCGGAACTTGAAGACAATATCAAAACACAACCTGTTATCGATTTTATCGCTAGTGAAGTTACCGAACGAATAATCTCTCGAAATAATGTGATCATCTATAATGTACCTGACAAATTCACCATTATATCTCTATGAAATTCGATATATTCAAGGAAGCTGACCTCCAAGACAGTTTATGCCAACGTATTTGACTTAAAAAAAAGCACCAGAAATACTCGTGCTCTACCTTGTTTAGACTTTTGTAATCATCGTTCTGTTGTTCCGAACTCTCTTCTTTAATTTTAATTTCTCTAGTAGAAAATAATTATGATTAACTCGTTCTGGCAGTGAAAATAACCTTAAAGAACACCGTTCATTCATCATCATTGTGGATAGACATATTTCATTGTTCATCAAATGTATGTTTGTGTTGAATTTTGACATTGACTTTTTGATATTGAAATTCTTCGTAATTTCGCATCAAAACTGAAATTTATTTCTCCGTCAGGAAGCATTCGTAGATGAATATTTAATTAGTCTGTCAGGTATTTCTGTCTCAAAAGCCTAAAATTCATATATTACATTGATATTATTGAGAAGATATTTTATTCGAGTTAGAGAATTTTCCGTGTATGTATTCTGTCGACAGAAAAACGTAAAGCTGTGTTTCACTGTGGTTAGTACACGTTAGTGAAGTGTAGCCTTACTTCTGAAGAAACCAATATCCCACGTGCGATTTGAAATAATATCACCCAACTTTGCTGTATCAGAAAACACTACTACGTCACACGAAGATGATAATATTTTAAAGATAATTCTAAGCAAACTTGAACTGCGTTCTGAAAGATTCAGGCTCTGAACAGAAAAAAACACCTATAGATCATCACAGAAGCGGCCTTCATAACAGTAGAAAAAAGGATTCTGTGAAGGTCAACGGATATACAGCTTCCTCAGAGCGTATTCCACCTCTGACATAACGCTTATAAGCGGTAATCTTGAGGTTATCTGGAATACTGCACGCTAGATAATTTATCAACGTATAGAAACTTTCATGCAACCGATTTCGATTATGGTCATGCCCTTTAGTCATGCCCTTTCATTCACGTACTTATCAGACAGCGTTTTTTGAACAATAACAATTCGCATATACTTTGTAGTTTTATGATCACTACATCACATGACAGACTCTAGCCAAAACGTTGATCGCTTAGATATCACTCGATGATTCATACTCCTCTACAGATATGTATGCAATCAAACCCCAATATCAACACTTGTTTTGCCTTGCCACGCTCATATGCAATTCATCCATAAATTTACTTAAGTATTCACCTACTAATGCTTATTCACCTTTGCTTCAATTTGGCGTGATATGCCTATGTATATCATAATAATATATATAATATATACTGAAAATAATAATTTCAGGATTCACACCAGTTAACAGGCATGATAAATTTGATATAAATAGCAACATTTGATGTAGAGAACAAACATGGTATGAGAGAATTTTAGATTTGCTAATTCAGTATTTGTTAAGTAGTTTATTAATGAAATGTATCACGACAATCCAATGCATCATCAGGGAACTTTAAATTTTTCTTTAGTGGATAGCATGATGATGAATGAACGGTGTTCTTTAAGGTTATTTTCACTGCCAGAACGAGTTAATCATAATTATTTTCTACTAGAGAAATTAAAATTAAAGAAGAGAGTTCGGAACAACAGAACGATGATTACAAAAGTCTAAACAAGGTAGAGCACGAGTATTTCTGGTGCTTTTTTTTAAGTCAAATACATCGTCAATTGAAATCATACATTCCTTGTTAAAAACAGCTTTCTCATTAGCATTAATTGAAATTGTAGTAAAGGAGAACACTAGTGACGATAAACGTATGTACTTGAATAGAGAATTGCAGAATCCCCCAGAACAATCTGAGAACCATACAGTAAATTCTTTTTTCTCAAAATTTCAACCAATTGTCTCACACTTGGTTGTTTATTCGTCTCAACACCAATCATTCCCTGTTCTAGTTGTCATTCTCTTTCCTTTGAGATTCTCAACTCTCTGTCATCAGGCATTTGACTTTGTTTCATGAGATATACTGCTTATATCTGTTGACGTCAGTGAACACTTTTCTCCGGTGATTTTTGCTAATTTATACGTTACATTATGGACTGAGCTTGATTTAAGAATAGTCAGTTGATCAGTTGCTATTATCCCTTATTTGTTATAAGGATTATGGATAAGAATGATTTGTGATGTTCCTTACAAAATTGATTTATCATAATAAAACAATTAATAGTTATTGAATATATATGGATAGACATTTTTATTCTCCCATTTGATTACTAACATCCAGTTAAGTAGTATCTGATTGTTAAATATGATTTCATAATCTTCGATGAACAATAGTATCTAATACTTTTCATTCTTTATCAAACAACAAGGGCATCATTTCAATGTGTGTATCTTTAAATAAGAAAGATCTATTTTTATGTGTAAAGCTAATACATGAAACGCTAAAAACCTGAAACGTGTTAAGATCTCATAATTACTTATTTATATCTGTTACTCCTCATGAAGGAGCATAGGTCAACCAACAGCACTCTGCATCCTACTCTTATGACCAACACTTTCCAGTTGTTTCCAGTTGCGGCTGCTTCCAATTCTGGAAGTAGTGTGCTTTTTGGCCTTACACTTTTCTGTTTATATTCATGGTTTAAAGTAGGATCTGACCTCGTAATGCAGTTTGATGATTTCCTCGAAGTAAGCTTTATCCCATCTAAACTTTTTTTTCCAAATTTCCTCTCTAGCCGAAAGTTAGTCTCAATCGTTTCGAAAAACATTTTTGATCATACAGTCAATTTTCAATCCAAGTATTTTTGAAATTACCTACCGTGATTATTCATTTAAAAATCCGGTAAAAAGGATTCATTTTAATTTGTTTTAAAGAAGACACACAGCAGTGTGCATGCACGGTTCTGCATAATGGACTCTAACACAAGGTATTTGATTTAACTCGTGCACATTTACCTTTTGTACCACTGAACTAGCATCCAATCATATCAAATCGGTAACAACAAGCGCATGTTCTCTGGTATTCTTAGATTTTTTTCTCATGACTTTCGACGATTTTAGATTTCTCCCTATTAATTCCAGTTTTTTATCAAGCTAATGGATTATTACTTACATATTCTATTGATATGAAGGTACTGAATAATATCCATGCGCCCAATAACCTATGGCGTAAAAATGAAAGTTCATCCTTAATTCCATGGGATTTCTCATATATTATTCTCCTAGATAAATCATATTTATATTTGATTATATTTCTATTATCAGCTCATCAATTAGTGATGGTCTTAAGAACGTTGAAACGTGATCCCACGGTTCTATGGACAACTGCTTGTGGTCCATCGCGCACACTCTTTTTATTGTAGAGCACTTGATGTGCTGGCTTTGTGCTTCAAAATGACCTTGCACCGGAGACATAAGTTGATGGGATAAGGTGAAGTATCACACTTTCAGAGTTGTCTTATTACATCAGTTATGATAAAGCAACATTACTTTACATGTGTGCGGTTTGATGATAGCACATTATTGCTGTCACAGGCTTATGTACTCATTAGCTCGACATCGCCCTCAAACATTAAGTTACTAATTTTAGTCTTGCTAATCTCACAACAAAAAGTTTGACAAAGTATGATGGTAAGCAATACATTTTATAGCCAACAAATATTACTTAATTGAAAATATGAACAATGAAATAATAGTTTGAAGACTGATTTCTGACAAGTGATTCAGATGCCTCTTAAAATACTTTCATATTCTATGGTTGATCCCGCCGACCCTAGACAGAAGAACCAGACACTATACACGCTTCAACGCTACAGTGTGAACAGCACAGCTCAATCCTGTGGCGCAACCACACAGGTACCAAGCACCCTGGTGGACCATTCGCACTATTCATATACACATTCACGTCACATGAATAATTAATTATTTCGATCAGTGATTGCACTTGAAAACCATTGTCTGGTGTCGGAATAGTAATAGAACACCACCAAGATCATTTTTATTGCATTTGTGAAATTTTCAAAAGTTATGAACAATGAAATAATAGTTTCAAGACAAGCGATTCAGATACCTTTTAAAACACTTTCATATTGTATGGTTGATCACAGTTAAACATTGTAGTTATATAATATACACTTGTGGGTCAGGGTAATATTACATTACTGTTCAGGAGAATCAACACCATCCAGACTTTCATATGGCATTCCGAAGAGTACAGTTTAATCTCGTTTAATAGGAGAGCCAGACATCGTCTAGCTCAGGCTTAACCCGATCAGTATAGCTCATTCCCGCCGCCCCTAGACCGGAGAACCACACACTATACACGCTTCAACGCTAAAATCTGACCAGCGTATCTCAATGTTATATATTTTTTATTTGCAGTTGATTAGATAATTTGTAATAGGTAAACCACATTTAAAGTTTTTATATTTAAACATTGTATGCCGTGAACATTTGCAAGCTTTTCTCCTGTCGGATCAAATGAACGCCATAGACGAACTGGCTTAATTTCCTTTTCGTATTTTAGAAATTAAGAAGTCGACTAGCGCCGTGGTTTTTCCTTCAAAGTATAACCTCAATCGACCCCACTTAACGTAGCCAAACTATGTCAAACGCATATTCTAACGACAGACTTCACGACTCTGTTTCGAGCCTTCCGGCGGCGAATGGATAACCAATAGCTACGTATGGTAAAGGGTACATTTACCTCAACGTGGGTTTACGCAAACCCATTCACTGGATCTTCGTTGTTTCAGATGTTTCTATGCCAATCATTGGTATAGACCTGCTACAATACCACAATCTAATCATCGACACACGCTCACGAAGGTTAATAGACGGAAACACTAAGTTATCTGTTTGCGTAACTCCTTTTTCTGGTTGTAGATTACCCCCGGTCACAATTAAGCGCGCCATAGACCCCTTATATCAACTATTACTAAATAAACACTCCGTGATATGTCAACCACAACAGAAATTGCCGTGTGTAACCAGCAATGTTACACATCACATCTCGACTACAGGACCATCTGTACTCTCAAAAGCACGCCGACTGGCTCCCGTAAAGCTTAGGTTAACTAAAAACGAACTCGAACACATGATAGACTTAGGAATAATTCGACCGTCAAGTAGCCCTTGGTCATCTCCCTTGTGCATGGTCCCTAAAAACGACAGCAGAGATTGTCGTTCAACTGATGATTATCGGTGTCTGAATGCTGAAACCATTCCCGATCGCTATCCGTTGCCACACATTCAAGATTTGACAGCTACCTTGAAAGGTACAACTGTCTTTTCGAAAATCGACCTAGATAAAGCCTACGACCAAATACGTATGGCAACTGACGACATTCCGAAAACCGCCACTAAACTCCTTCCGGCCTAAGAAATGACTCTCGAACCTTCCAAAGGTTCATAGACGACGTCCTCCGAGGTCTGAACTTCGTTCATGCGTATGTTGACGACTGTTTAATAGCAAGTCCGGACTGAGAATCACATCTCCAGCATTTGGACATTGTTTTCGAAAGACTCCAAAGGCATGGCATTACTGCCAACATTCAGAAGTGTCGAATCGGAACCAGCTCTTTGAGACCCACCATTGATGCTCAAGGCATTCGACCCCTTAGAAGCAAATTGGCGGCCATTCTGGATTACTCAGAACCGACTACGATTAGACAGTTGCGCACTTTTAACGGCTTTTAATGGGTTAACTACTCTTGGCAACCATTAGGATTTTTCTCGAGACGGTTGCTAGACACTGAATCTAGGTACAGCAGATTCGGTAGCGAACTCCTAGCTATGTATTGTGCTGTACGGCATTTCCAACATTCCATCGAAGGAAGAGAATTCACGCTTTTTGCTGATCATAAAACTCTTACCTTCTTTTCAAGTTCATCTTCAGACAAGTACTCACCCCGAGAGTCTCGACAACTAGACTACATTTCGCAGTTTACTTCAGATATACAACACATTTCTGGAGCAAACAATGTAGTCGCAGACGCTTTGTCTCGTATAAGTTCCTTGAACAGTTTCCAAGGAATCGACCTTCCTAAACTCGCTCAGCTTCAAAAATGAAGACTTTGATCTTCAGCATGAGTTATCCTGGACAATCCTCGAACTGCGTATTAAACAGATGAGAACAGGTCAGGAAACCTTATTATGTGACGCATCTACAGATAGGGATCGTCCAATCGTAACAAAAGATTACCGAAGCAACGTCTTCCATACGTTGCACAATCTTTCTCATCCAGTTGTTCGTGCATCCATCAATCTTATAGCCGAACGGTCTAGTTGGCCTGGTATGAATAAAGTCGTGAGGAAGTGGGCACGCTCCTGTGTTAGCTGCCAGGAGTCTAAGGTAATTAGACACAACAAATGTCCCTTAGGCTCTTTCAAACCCCCCGATGCTCGTTTCGACTATGTTCATCTAGATTTGCTGGACCCTTACCCGATTCAAACGGATACTCATATCTCTTAACATGCGTAGACCGTTTCACTGGATGGCCAGAAGCAGTACTTAATAATGACATTACTGCTGAAACAGTGGCCTGCGCCTTCGTCGAACGATGGGTGGCAAATTTCATGTGCCCTTCAACGACCACTACAGACCGCGGACGCCAGTTTGAATCTGGACTTTTCTGTTGTTTGACCACACTATTAGGAATCACTCGCTTCCGAACGACCGCCTACCACCCACAAGCAAAGGGGTTGGTAGAACGTTTTCACCGACAACTTAAAGCTTCTCTATCAGCTGCAAACGTTCCACATTGGACAGACGCTTTTCCACTTGTCTTACCAGGTATCCGCAAGGCATTGAAGGCTGACATTGTATACACTGCACCTCAACTTGTTTATGGAACGACACTCCGACTTCCAGGAGAATTTGTGGATCCTCCGACTTCTTCATTGAACACGGATCTAAACTCTTACACAGCAGGCTTACAAACGCATTGCGTTCAGTTAAACCTTCTCGTACTCGACTGCCATCAAATGATGTTTTCGTTCAACCTGACTTACAACATAGTACACACGTCTTCGTTCGTCGAGACTAACATCGACGGCCTCTTGAATCAGCATATGATAGACCCTTCAAACTTCTCCAACGTAATATTACAGTTCTAAACAAATATTATTCGGTTAGCTGCTTTTCTCGCGTCTATAGTGTTGAACAATTACCAATTGGTTAAAGCTCCTGAGTTATCGCCTCTTACATTTCAATCTTGGTTTCCAGAAACTTGGTCGCTTATTGCGAGATATCAAACAATCGTCCAAAGAAGTCGATTCCTAAGCTGGTCGGTGAGGATAAAGACAAGTTTGACGACTAACCACTTTGTACACAGCAAGTTTTTTCTGATGTCTTTATGCCTCATGGTTCCGACTCAGTTAAGAAAGACTATCGTGATAGTGACAGTGGTAGCGAAGTAATGTTAGATAAGGTAAAGAGTCTTAGTTTAGGTAAAAAGGAAGGACTTGAGGATGCAGGGCCAGGCATAATACCTAAGGTTCCTTATGTTGGGCTAGAGTTACCGAGAGTTGAATTGAGCTATTTTGAAGGGAAACCGAAGGAGTATTGGAAATTCATGAGACAATTTGAGATATACGTAGCGTCAGAGGTCTCTGATGACAGTCAACGTTTACTCTACTTGCTCCATCACTGCAAGGGTAAGGCAAAGGAAGTCATTGAAGGATGTGTAATGATGAAGGCTTTGGCTGGGTATAAGCGAGCCAGAGAAATTTTGAAACGGTTGTTTGGTCAGGCTCACGTAATAGCAAGAGTAACGGTGGAAGATTTATTCAGTGATGTAAAGCTTGGTTGTAACGACGCTGAACAACTCTCAAACTTAGCCATAACAATGGAGAAGTGCGCTATGATTTTGGATATTTTATTCAATAGACCATGCAATGTTGCACAAGATAAACCGAAAAATCAGCGAAATCCATCCAGCTGTTCAAAAGTTATGAAGGAAAATGTGACTCGCTAAATACATATAGAAAAGTGCGAACGGCCAAATTCTATAGTGAAACCGGGTGTAGTGCGCAACTATTTTATTTCAATAACTTTTGAATGACTGCATATAATTACACCATAAGTGCTTTATAGTGGAATATAATATTCACTTGTAGAGTGTTATTCATTTCATCACAAAGTTCATAAACACTTACCATTTCATTGCAATACACAATGAATCATTAAATTCATTCATGTAATCTTGTAATTCAATGTAATCATACCATCATTCAAGTGAAGTGTGTCTGTACAATTTTACGCAGACATGACGTTAATCTCACTAGTTTTAATTTACTGTTCGAATGAGATTCCAATGACAGATAGATAATTTAAAAATCGTGTTAAATATAAAGTTGGTGCATTTGCAATTGTCACAAATAGGATAACTCATATTAGCTAGCTTATAAAGCTCAAATGCATAGCCTCACATATGTCAATCTATCTATCTTCGTAACCTACTAATCACGAACAAAAAGAAATATTGTCTAAACGCTATTAATGCAACAATTCATACTCATATACAAGCAGTTAAACTTGATCTTTTCTATGTTGTCTGTGATGTACACTTATTATAAAAGTGTGATTACATAGTTATTTTGTTGTCATTGAATACTTGTTGACATCTATGATGAAAAGTATTATTATGTGTGATATCCCATCACAAAACCAATGATCACATAGCATAACGGACTAAACAACGCACTGCCATACATCAACGATTGATGTCATACACTTTACTTCAATCAAATGAATAAGATAAAATGATTGTCCTGGACTACACGGCTTTATATATGGTCTTGTCTACCTAAGGATGAAATACATTCAACTACACATATACATATATTCCTATGTGTTATGCATATTATTGTCCGTCATTTGTTGAATCAAGTTATTTACTCCTTCTTATTATTCTGATCCTTCGTAACCCTGTTAAAATCATAAAAAGAAGCGTTCGTTATGAATGAATGCGTTGCATGTTCAACAAAAGCCAGACAACTTGACAATGTTCCATGAGTACCAAACAATGTCACACAATTGCAATGATAAGATTATATATTATTATTATTATTATAAAATTGTTATTAATATTTCATGAAGTATTAGCAGATTGATCAGTTCTGTATTCATTTAACCCTGAAAATAAGAAGTGTGAATACGTAATTTTGACATTTGTTCAAGCTTTATAGATTGAACAATCATGAACTAGAACAAAACTGTCATATCTAATGATCAATATTGATTAGGCTTAACTTTAATTACGATAGTCGGTAATATACTGTTGAAACGAATTAGCTGTGTTATCACATCTTGTAGACTTCTGATACTTCATAGTTGGACGTTCAATAAGGTGATATATATATATGGTCTACCATTGTATTTATACAGGTTTACATTAGATAATTCGATTGTTCAGTAAAAAATTTAATATTTCTACACTTTTAATTAAAGAGATACTTATTTAAAGTGAATAACACAATTCGAATAATCAGTCAGAATGTTAAGTTCGAAAGGTATGTAGATTTTCAACTGAGTTAATCGCCATCATCTTAAGGTCCACTTGGAACTAGGATCCGTTTAAACTGCTTATTAGAATCTTACGACATAGATACAGCCCTCTAAGTTTTCAGATAATGGTTGGTAATAAGTATTTAGACAAATCATGAACTTTATAGTTTAATTCATGAGTCGATTGAAGCTAGACCATCAAGGAAAACCTGGAAGCACTGGACGGCCGTTTCCTCCTATTGTGGGACTACTCAGCAGTGCTCATCCACGATCCCGCCTCACGAGATTTGAACCCAGGACTATCAGTCTCGCGTATGAGCGCCTATTTACTAGACCACTGAGCCGCTATCCAATGGTGTTAATGTCTAACTTCAAACAATCCACGAAATCTGAGCAGCCGTTCACCAATTGTCTTCAGTGAGTTCCTATTTCACAACAGACATGGTCTGAACTCCACTGGTCACTTCATATTCCATAAAAGTTTCGGTAATAGTTCACTGCTTAAACATTTATTCACGCTCTCAATGCAGACTTTGAAAACCCACTGAAATTGAATGTCTGTAGCAAATTTGTGACACAGAAGCACATCGCATAAAGAAATTAGACAGTTATTGTTAAAACTTACAGTTACCTATTTAAATAGACAATCGGTTTCTTATTATAATGTCTTCATAATGTGAAAGTGAAATAAGACTCAGAGAATGAATGAGATAAATATCTCATAATCGAAGAGACCATGTAGCAAACCTATACACCCATTTGTAATTCCTCAATAATATAATCCATCTCCAAGTATTAGTAACAAACGTCTATAGATTTCTAATCAGAACATGTTCATCATTAGATCTTATTATTCATGAATGTACTTGAAACCAAAAAGAATGTCGATATAGATTGTCAATTTCATCAAGTATATTCTACATTAGTAGGCTTGGATCTTAAGATTCAACTTTATAAATGTAAACAGTCAGTCAAATTATTTTCATTAGGTAAGAAGAATGTAGTTGTAAAATCTCAACGAATGAATTTGAAGGAAATCGAATGTTTCAACTGACAATCTGATTCAAGCTGTTGCAAGGAAATATAATCAAACATCAAAATTATCGAATATATAGATAAGTACATGGTGCTATGGTACTTGCTTATGTTCGATAATTTTGATGTTTATTGATACTTTGTTCATAAATCTTGAAGCAGATTAGCAGGTAAAACGTTGGATTGATTTCAAATTCATCTGCTGAAATTTTACAAATACATTCTTCTTCTCCTTAAGTCTCACATCAACTCGGTGCCCAAATACTGTGAAACCATTTGATTGAATAGTCTAATGTATTCGATCAGTGTGTTTGTTTTTCATGAATTACATTTTGTATGAATGTCAAGACTAATCTTATGTAAAAATTCCGAGATGGTGGAGAAATTCCCACTTCATCTGGTTACATCGAAGACGTTAACAGTTAAAGGTTAAATTTCTAGAACTATTTGGTGGAAAATGATCGTTTATATCTTTAATTTATAATAAAGGACGTCAGTACTGTTGCATGTGTTGTTCTTCTATTCGGAAGTCCTCTTCAACCTATTCAGAGTTGTGATATCTGTTATTGTTACAGATCTGTCATTAGTTAACTATTTGCTTTTTGTTTCACCATTATATCAAGATAGAGTTGTGCTACATCAAACCCTTTTATTTTTGTTCTGTACAATCAGGTACCTATAATAGTTCGCTTTATGAATCCTCAGTTTTATATGACTAGAACTAAACTGAGAAAATATCTACTTACCAGCATTCTCTTCTGTTCAAAATCTGGGTTTTAATTATCTCATCGACCAGTAGGCCTTAAGGCCTCAGTAGTTATTTACAGATCACTATGTCATCATCCATACAGAGAATATGAACAAATAAGTTTATATTCGAACCAGAAATTATAGTTGATTCTGTGTAAATGAACTTAGTGCTTGAGCGCTAATACAAGACGAAATTCTGTCTGACTTATTTATAGCACAATAAGATCATTCAGTAATCTTCAGCATATTACACGGGTCAATATCATGAAAGATTCGACAACAAGTGAGATCACTAAAATGAAGACGTCTGTCGGAGTAAACATGGAGTCGAATAACATAATTTAACCTTTCTTAACACAAGTCGTTTAAGGAGAACTTACGGGATTGATAGTTTTTTCAGTAACTTTTTCCTACAAGATTCCATTTAACAAATTCATCTGATGATTTATAAATGTTCAGGAAATAAAGGTATTATTGCTACAAAACAGATTTCTAATGTTAGGATTCATTGAAAATTCGGAGGTTTAAATATCGAGGACTGATCAATATTAGTAATGATACAATATGATATTGGTGGAAATTCAACTGAAATAAATTGCTGTATCAATATCAATAGTACAAAGACAATTTACATTGAATGTCACTGGTTGTTGTGAGTATTTCAGGTATACACCAGACATGGATTATCCATCACCAAATTTATGTAAATTACTTAGATGAAAAGCAGGTAATTTTAATTGTGTGTGCAATATCCCTTGATAACTGAGTCCAACAACAGATAATTTTTTTGGTGATAATATAGTACTTAAACTGTTAACAGTAGTACAACATATTCGACAAAATTATTTCATGAACAAGTAGTGGATGATACGGTTACAACTAAGTAATGAATAGGTGTAACTATTTCGGCAATACATGAAGTTAGACGTCATTTGAGTCTCTCTTTTGGAAATTCCGTATACGATAAATGTTACTATCAACAAGAATCTGATAATTCACACATGCGAACTGTCAAGTTTTCATTGTAAATATGTTATCAAACTAACAGTAAATGAAATACTATTTAGTTTATGAACAGTAAGTTACTAAAGATGTATTTGGACAAAAGGATTTCTGATGACTAAAGCTCCAAATATGTATGTCAACTAGCTTATACAGTTTTAGAAACCCTGATAAGGTAAACTGTAAATCGAGGTTTTAGAGAGAGTATGAAGATGAAAACCAATAGAGTGTTATTTATAGTATCTTACGCACTTGTTTAGGCTTTATTAATATTGGGACAAATGGCAATACTTTGTCTATTCGTTATAGTATACAATTGGAGTTATTTAAACCATTGCAACCTGTAGTTTTGTCTTATATAATCTGCTTTCATTTTATGGTTTAGAATTAATAGTTTGCTAACTAGAAACCTATTGGAAATTTCAGTAGTAAAATGATAATACTATCGATAGGTTCTTATAAAATATTTTCTAAAAAACTTACAGTCGTTTCAGGATTCGCAGGAGCCTTTACCTGTTAGAGTTGGAAAACTTTTTGCTATGAAATTGAAACATTTCTCATTTATGAACAATGAAATAATAGTTTGAAGACTGATTTATGACAAGTGATTCAGATGCCTGTTAAAACACTTTCATATTGTATGGTTGATCACAGTTAAACATTGTAGTTATATAATATACACTTGTTGGTCAGGGTAGTTTAACATTACTGTTCAGGAGAATCAGACACCATCCACACATTCGTATGGCAATGCAAACAGTACAGTTTAATCTCGTTTAATAGGAGAGCCTTACAATGCCTTACAATGCTCCAATGACAATGACCCTTGAGAACAGTGAAAACCAACTACCAGTATGAATGAATTCGGTTAACCAGCAAACCAACTTTTCACATGAACAGTCAGCGAAACTTGTTAATGGGATACTGAACCATCCACAATGTCAATGGTGAAACTCCAGTCTCACATAAGACCTTCAGCTCCACAGGGCAATATAGCTTATACTACATACAACACAAATGTAGGTTAGTAAGTGAAATAGCCCAGCCTGAGGCAGCGTTAGGGCCTAAGATAAATAACAAAAAGGAAACCCAATTAAAAAATATTAATCCGTTCAAAAGTTATGAAGGAAAATGTGACTCGGAAAATTCCTACGGTCAAATTCTATAGCAAAACCAGGTGTAGTGCGCAACTATTTTATTTCAATAACTTTTGAATGGCTGGATGGATATCACTGTTTCTTGATATTGGTATATTGATTATTATTATTATTATTATTATTAATGGCTTTATTCAATATTATAATCTGGTACAATATAGAATTCTCAGCACGAGTTATTGGCAAATCACACAATCCTATCCAACTAATATAGTTTGTTAGTTTAATTAACTCCCTAATACTTCATAGATATTTCCTAACTAAGAACGAGATTTTCCAATACAATAATATTGAATTTAATCTGCTATTTCGTATGCATAAAATACAGAAGTTGCGAGGCCAGAAAATTGACTATACTCAAATATTGTACATTCATAATTGGAAATCATAAAGTAACTTGAAGGAAAACGTAGACACTTTATATCTTATTCTTCTGCTGATGTGTTTGTTAAAGTAAACCATAATTACCCAAAAATTCGAACTCGTTACAATTTTTTTGAACGCTATTTTGTCATCCCTTGAGTTAAGAAACTTAGAAATGATGATCAAATGGTGAAGTTCAGTTATTCTTAAGTCGAATTTCTATTGCTTCAACACACCATCAGGAGGAAAATAGCCTCAGTCATAACATCAATTAATAGAAGGTATAGATGATTATGGGAAATCATCCATATTCTTGTTAAGTACACTTACGGAATTGCCGCTATTTTGAGTGCTAAAATAGTGAATTACACAAAAAATAGTACATGACTTTTCATTAGATAAGGAAAAGTTTCTAAATAAGCTTGTATATATTTTATTTTAACTGGTTAGTTAAGCACAAGTTCTATATATTATTTTCTGATCATTTCATGAAAGTTTACTGTGTTGTTGTTATACAACATCAATTTTCAGATTAAGTCAATATGCATATTATGTCTTGTGATCCGATGCTGACACATTCAGTTTCCGGATACGTCAACGGGTGCAACTGCTTTTGTTGACTTATGCACTGAAACTTGAGACCTTTCACTTGACACTTCAAAAAACCCTTCACGGACTGATCTCCTCAGCCCAGTAACTCACAAGCTCTCACAACGAGGTATGAGGGTATTAGGAGGCTGATTTTTGTGCACATTAGGATCTGCAATTGATCAACTTATGAAGTTCGTTAATGCATTTGAATCTGGGTCTGTGTTCACTTCTTTATGATGATTAACAGTTATGATACTGAAAGCACAAGGTAATAATGAACATTACTGATCAATGATAAAGATACTATGGTAACAGTATATTTTTCGAATACTGCGGTAGATAAGCAAGAAGCTACGTTCCCTGAAAAAATGTTTTATTCTTATAGAATTCTGTCGAGTTATGAAACTTACCCACTCATTAATCAGATCTTTTGAAGCAACTTCAAAACCTATTTCGCTCAGACATAAAGTAATTGGTTTGGAGTTTGGTCGAATGTTTTGTAACCAATGATCTTCAGACTTTATTCATTATCTAGATTGTTTCTCATAATCATCACTTACTTACTTGCTTACGCCTGTTACCCCTCATGGAGGAGCATAGGCCGCCCACCAACATTCTTCACCCAACTCTGTCCTGGGCAATCTTTTCCAGTTCTTTCCAGTTGTTATTCATCTTTTTCATATCTGCTTATTAATTCAACTCCCAGGGCAGAGTTTAAATGGTTTGAATGATTTTTTCTGGTTAGCGGTTTTTTAGCGAGTTGATTTTCTACGGATGGGGTCGCTAACTTCATGTCCAACCCTCCTCCTTTACCCGGGCTTGGGACCGGCAGCAACCCCCAGAGGAGCTACAGGAGGAGTTTAAAATCATCAATCTTCAATTAAAATAGTTCTAATTTAAAGTTTGGGTACATCAGTTTGTTTTGAATGATCAAACTGTATCCATCAAATTCAAAACTTCCTTCTTATATATTACCAGTTGGCAAATAAAATTACTTTGAATGATTTATTCGTTCATTGTTCAGTTAAGCACTTACTTACACTCCAAGTACATTCGGCTGAATTTTTTAAAAAAATTCCACAATTTTTATTTATTATTATTGAGAAATCATAATTCATAAGAGACTTTACATTCATCTGAAAATGCAGTTACGTTCACACTACTTCATTTTACGTCTATTACCATATCTGTGATATGGCAACTCGAACTGATGTACGTACGTACGAAGTTCCACGTTGTGACTGACTGACTGACCATATCTGTATTACTGTTCAAAATGATATGTTTAGAATGAGACTGATAAAAGCCGATCTAAGAAAAATAAACATTTTACTAAACAGGATGAATGTACACTTTGTTGTCAATAATAGTGACTACTTCAGTGAAATAAAATACCGCTAATACAGAGTATTTTAAAACAAGCCTATTAAAACAAGTTATAATAAACGATATAATTCTAACGAATGAAAACCATACTACGCTCGTATGATTTTGATATTGTGGAGAAGATTTGTAGCTCAGGTGGGTGATTTTGATGTAGGTTTGATCTCTGAGCTTCTACCCGAAGTTTGTGCTGATGATGTCGTTCAGAAGAACGATGAAAGCTGCACGACCAAACCATCAAGCTCAGAGAACAAACCTACATCAAAACATAAACCAGGCAATATAGTCAACGTTAGCCAGAACATTTATTATGGCATTTCTATCACAGAGTCATTTCGGTCATTTTTTGAGTTTAAGAAAAACCGAGTGTCATATAAAGACCTCCGGTTTAACAAAGTGATACTATCAATGTTCGAATAAATACTAAGTTGCCTACCAGGATAAGGTTTGTCGTTAGCAGAATTATCTTTCACACAAGAATCATACATAATTACTTAGCTAATCAATCTGTGAATATATGGGGTATGTTGACTATCATGCAAGTCGAAACGAATATTTGAAAAAGGGATGTGATTGTTTCTCTCTGAAAAGTATGATAATTGAAAGGATGCCAAATTGAGCTAATGCACATTAGTGCAACACTTAATGTAGCATATATCTCGTTGATCAACTGAATTTGTGGATACTGAAAAGGACATTAAGTTATAATATACTTATGACTGTTGAGTGGACTTTAATTAACACAGATCTTTTCAAAAGTATTTAACTTTGACTCTCCAGACCCTGAGTTAGGGGTAGTACCCCTATATAACATGGCGAGTAAGAGCAGGTGTAAATAGTTACATTTAAATTTCAATGTACATGTACATGTTATACATCGAAATAATTATACATGTGATGTGAGTGTATATACGAACGGTGCGAATGGTCGACCAGAGTGCTTGGTACCTGTGTGGTTGCGCCACAGGATTGAGCTGTGCTGGTCAGATTGTAGCGTTGAAGCGTGTATAGTGTGTGGTTCTCCTGTCTAGGGGTGGCGGGATTGAGCTATACTGATCGGGTTAAGCCTGAGCTAGGCGACGTCTGGCTCTCCTATTAAACGAGATTAAACTGTACTGTTTGCATTGCCATACGAATGTGTGGATGGTGTCTGATTCTCCTGAACAGTAATGTTAAACTACCCTGACCAACAAGTGTATATTATATAACTACAATGTTTAACTGTGATCAACCATACAATATGAAAGTGTTTTAACAGGCATCTGAATCACTTGTCATAAATCAGTCTTCAAACTATTATTTCATTGTTCATAAATTAACAGACAGATAACACTCTCACATAATGTTCACTATTATTATCATTACTGTTACGTTTAGGAAAAATAGTTGTTAGCTGAAAATGCACATAATATTGAATGAATTTGAATAGTAGATTTAATGATTATACGTGATATTCAAACACGTATTCCTGATTTAATCGTCAACTAAGTTTACTCAGCGTGAACAGTTGTGAGAAGACGAACGAAAAACATGTTGTATTCTGGTTAAACAATTACTTTTCATTGAGGATAATATGTTTCTTTGGGATAGGGTTACCTTCCAAATCACTTCAAATATACTTGTCAGCTATCTAAGTCTGCATACTGTCCAATGATGGAAAGTTGTAAAAGATGAGTTTCCAGTTAATGTAAATGAAGAGGACGAAATACAAACTAGCAACAGAATAAATAATCGAAGGTCAACTTTGTTGAATTGAAAACCGGCGTCACTTTCTCTATGTTCATTACTAATTTGAATTACTAATTTGTCTTCTGAATTCAATATTCTGTAGTCAAGCATTCCTTTCAAGTGTGAGATTTGTATTCAAATTGGCATCCTGATTTCGGATCACAGTCAGTAATTGAGTTGGTTTGATGGGTTTTTTTTCACGAATTGTTTGTTTGATTATATTCAATCTATCATCATCAATTGTGTCATCATTGCATATTCGTCTGGCTCTTGAAGATGGAGAATAGATCAACATACTTTCCCTTCATATAGCACTCAAATCTGCAAAGTTCTCTTTAACCCGACTTATTTCATTTCCATTGAGCTCCTCTTCGATGGGTTTGACTATGTTTGGTAATCCTGCAGAACTCCTCTGTTACACCACAGACCACTGCAGGTATATTTATTCATCTATAAATAAAATTCTGGAACGTTCACCGAAATATTTAAGAGGAAAAATATGTGAATAGAATGGATGATTCTTATTTAGTAAGATAACAACTGTTATGTTTTAGGGAGACATTAGATGTCTTTTCATTGTCATCTGAACAATGACTTCAAAACGTTCACCACACATCTTGCTTACTGCTCTCTGTACTTTTGAAAATAGAAAAAAACTCTTTATTTCTAAAGCTTGTCAAAGGATTATGAAGAAGAGTAGACAATAAAAGGTTATACGCAAGAACTGACAAAATGTAGGGGTTGAATTCAAAAACCTTATGAGTGTGTAGGCTCTTTATGTTGTTAAACGTACTACATACTAACAACACATCTACTAATAACAACATGTAAGATACACAGGTAGGTATAGGGAGACACTACGCGGAATACTTTATAATCGGAATCAAACTATTCCTATGCACATAAACCTACTTACACTAATACATGCCCAGTTGGGTTTTCCTCTGTAAATTGGATATTGGTCAACGGCATAGAACAAACAATATTCCATTAATGAAAACTTTGATGTTGATAAATTCACAAAATTACTCAAACAGTTATTCTATTCGACAACAATCTGTGTTACTCGAAGAATTGACTGTTTGATTAGTGTCGACATCATTCTAAAGTCAAACAATACACCTCTACTGTGTCAGGAGGCAAACCATTTTTAAATAGTATGCGAACACAAATATTCTTGACTTATTTCGCTGAAATTATGATTCATTTACGAAAGCGTAGGCTTTAATTCATTCATTAGTCTTCGTTTTTTTCGTATGAATTAAGTATACTCTTGTCATTATCTTCTCACCGCAATTTCGTCGTACGTTTGAATAAAGATGATAATTAATACAAGCTCAAATGATGTATGAAAATTATTCACTTGAACATTGAGATGGAAATCAGTTCCCGCCTTGTGTATTGACAAACGTTTTAGTTTTCAAATACAATAATCACGGTTGTGATTTGGAATCTGTGTCTGGTTTAAGAAATCGTTCTCCATTTTCAACAGTTCACTTTCAATGAAATGCTTTATGTTTCTGTGATAACAATCCTCGGAGACTTTAATCTACTTAGCTGATTACAAATTGTTCTATTTCTATGTATTGAATAGAAAAATCATTATCTTTTTTTATCTTTACATCTATTAACAGTCAGCGTTATAATATGTTATGCAATTAGAATCGATGTGACTTTGTTCAGAAGTTACAATTTCATAATAAACGACGATGAAATCGCTTGACAGAATGTGCTTAATGGTGACTTGTCCAATAGTGAGCGATATTGTGGGACGAATCCGCTTGGATAATTGAACCCTATGAACTATCAAATTACATTCAATGTCCTTTAAACCTTTTCTTCCTTACTTACTTGATTCATGAATGTTTATTATCTTTGAGTTGGTCTCTGTTAGTAATAGACTATTCAGGACTATTTTTGCGATCATATTTGTATAATTATGCACTTCGAATACATGCATTTTTTGAAACAGCTGATCAATAAACAACCATGAATGGTCTTTTGCTACTAGACGATTCATTTATACCTGAGTCATTGGAACATCAAGATGACATGTATGTATTTCGATCACATATCGGAATTGATGAACTACATAATCTCAGTAAGAGATTTTGTTGTTGTATCGTCTAATAGATATGAAACGTCGATTACTCAGTCAGAAGCTTCTGGAACACATTTTCAAGAAGTGAAATATTCTTCTCAGTTGATTGTATTGAAACGTCAACCATGATATTGAATTGATAATATTCTTTGAAAATTTCTCATGAGAGATGACTGAACATTTAACTACACTGGTTCATGAAAACGTGATTGATTGAAAGACATAGATAATCATTATTCAGAAATATAAACATCTTTTTTGATATTCATTATTCCAGAGGAATTATTAGCGGTCAGAAAAGTTTTTCAAATGAATGTTAATGGTTCAAGTGAGTAAACATTGAACGATCGTTTGATCACACGCGTGAAACCTTTACAAATGCATTTTCACTCATTGGGATTGCTCAAACTTTGCCTGTTCAAATTGAACAAATCCAGCCTTCCAAAAACCAAACAAATAAGTAAAGGTGCTACTATTCTGTCAAATGAGAGTAGAATTGAATTTGAAATCCACTCACAAATTGAGTTCATGCATTAGGACTTGGGGAACAGTTGAAATGAACTGGAAAAGACTGGATTTGACAGGTATAAATACATCATCATGGATAAATGAAGTCACAATTTTATTCCGCTTGTTGTAAAATAAATGCAGAAATTTATTACCATTTCAGGTTTCAATGGAACTTGATGAACAGTCCGTGTTTCAAAATAGATGGACTGTGTCATACAATCCTCAGAAATTTGAAGCTGCAAACAATACATTTATCCACGCATCCAATTATCGCATAGTCATTTCTAAACAGTAACTACTAAGACTATGAAATTGTTATCTTCATAAAACCTTGTCTTTTTTTTAATCTAAAAAAACTAAACACTGTAGTCAGAATCACGCAACCGGTAGATGTATTAATGTGATGACGACCAATTTGTTTCTCAAGTGTAATGTGTAGACAAACAATTCACAGCTCATGTCATGCGTACTGAGCGTCCATGGTTTCAAATAGAATTATTTAAGATATTGCGCAAATGTAAATACTTCTATCAGATCTATGATGGTGAAGTAGACGATTCATTGTTTGCACAATAACACAATGGTCATACAACTTCCGAATCTAGGCATTTGACATTTGTTAGAAAGGATTCATGGCAGTCTCATTTCAATGACGTTCACTTCAATGTATTTATTTTCATTCTATCTGATGAAAGCATTTCAGATTACACAGTTAATATACAAAGAAATATTTTCAGTGTTACATCTAAGAACAACTTGTTCATCGTCTACATCTTAAAGTCTAAGTACCAATGGTGTTCTTATTGTAGAGGCCACAGTCAAGATAACTATCCTATTACACCCAAATGAGGAGATAGCTTTCTATTATGATAACGTAAGGTTAAAAATTTAATAGAAATTTATTTTGTTACAAATACTTCAGATCATTCCACTATTTCATATTAACCAATACTGTCAAGTGTATCTCGTTACTTTGAACATGATAGAAAAGTACTTACTTACTTACTTACGCCTGTTACTCCCAATAGAGCATAGGCAGCCGACCAGCTTTCTCCAACCCACTCTCTCCTGGGCTTCCTTTTCTAGTTCTATCCAGTTCTTGTTCATTCTTCTCATGTCTGTCTCAATTTCTCGACGTAATGTGTTCTTTGGTCTTCCTCTTCTCCTTTGACCTTCAGGGTTCCATGTGAGGGCTTGTCTTGTGACACAATTGGGTGATTTCCTCAAGGTGTGCCCAATCCACTTCCAGCACTTCTTCCTGATTTCTTCCTCCACTGGAATCTGGTTTGTTGTCTCCCACAGTAACTTGTTGCTGATAGTGTCTGGCCATCGGATCCGAAGTATATTGCGTAGACAACTGTTAATAAACGCTTGTATCTTCTGGATAATGGCTTTCGTAGTTCTCCACGTCTCCGCCCCATACAGTAGAACTGTCTTGACATTTGTATTGAAAATTCTAACCTTGGTGTTGGTTGACAATTGTTTTGAGCTCCAGATGTTTTTCAGTTGTAGGTATGCTGCTCTTGCTTTGCCGATCCGCGCCCTCACATCTGCATCTGATCCACCGTGTTCATCAATGATGCTGCCCAGATATGTAAAGGTTTCCACATCCTCCAAAGCTTCTCCGTCAAGTGTAATTGGATTGGTGCATATTGTATTGTATCGGAGAGTCTTGCTTTTCTCTTTGTTTATATTGAGACCTACTGCTGCTGAGGCTGCTGCTACACTGGTCGTTTTCTCCTGCATTTGTTGTTGCGTTTGTGATAGAAGAGCCAGATCATCCGCGAAGTCTAAATCGTCAAGCTGCATCCTTCCTGTCCACTGTATCCCGTGCTCTCCTCCAGATGTTGACGTCTTCATGATCCAGTCGATGACCAGGAGAAAGAGAAAGGGTGAGAGTAAGCAACCTTGCCTAACACCGGTCTTTACCTCGAATGAATCAATGAGTTGTCCTCCGTGGACGATTTGGCAGTTTAGTCCATCATAGGAGTTCCGTATGATATTGACTATCTTCTCAGGCACGCCGTAGTGTTGAAGAAGCCTCCATAGTGTCGTCCTGTCCACGCTATCAAATGCTTTCTCGTAGTCGATGAAGTTGATGTACAGTGATGAGTTCCATTCGATTGATTGTTCCACAATGATCCGCAGACTTGCGATTTGATCTGTGCACGATCTATCCTTACGAAATCCAGCTTGTTGATCTCGAAGTTGAGCGTCCACGGAATCCTTCATCCTGTTTAACAATACTCGGTTGAAGACTTTTCCTGGTATTGAGAGGAGAGTGATGCCCCTGTAGTTGTCACACTTGCTGAGATCTCCTTTCTTTGGTATCTTAATCAGAAGTCTTTTTTTCCAGTCTGTTGGTACTTGTTCTTCGTCCCAAATCTTACTGAAGTGGGTGTGGAGTATCTTGGCAGTTGCTGTTACATTTGCTTTCAGTGCCTCTGCCGGGATGTTGTCTGGTCCCACTGCTTTGCCACTCTTGACTTGTCTAATGGCCATGCTGATCTCTTGAATTGTTGGTGGGCCAATATCGATTGGGAGGTCCGTGGGTGCTGCTTCGATGTTGGGTAGGTTCTATGGAGCTGGTCGATTCAAGAGTTCTTTGAAGTGTTCTACCCACCTGTTTCGTTGTTCTTCAATGTCGGTGATTACTTTGCCTTCCTTGCTTTTCACTGGTCTTTCTGGCTTACGGTAATTTCCAGCAAGTTTCTTTGTTGTATCATACAGTTGTCTCATGTTTCCCTCTCTTGCAGCTTACTTCGCTGTCGTTGCTAAATCTTCCACATATTTACGTTTGTCGGTTCTGATGCTCCTCTTCACTTGCTTGTTTGTCTCTGTGTATTCGGCTTGTGTCTTGGCTTTTTCTGCTCTTGTTTGGCTGATATTGATTGCTGCCTTCTTGTTCCTCCTTCAGTCTTATCCAGTGTACCAGCAGTAATCCATTCGTTGTGGTTGTGCTTCTTGCAGCCCAGAACCTCTTGACATGTTGAAACGATTGCCTCCTTGATACCTTTCCAGTTGCTCTCCATGGTAGTCCCCTCTCCACTGAGTAGATCATCAAAGGCCTCGAACCTGTTGCTGAGGGCTATGTTGAATTTGTTGAGTTTGTCAGCATCTCGAAGAAAGGCCGTATTAAACGTTTGTGATGTTGTCCGCGCCGTTGTCCAGTGCTTCTTGAGTTTTAGTTTCATCTTGGCGACCAGCAAATGATGATCGGATGCTATATCAGCTCCTCTCCTGGTTCTCACATCCTCCATCGTCCTCCTGAACTTTTTGTTGATGCAGATATGGTCGATTTGATTTTGTGTAGTGTGATCCGGTGAAATCCAAGCGGCTTTGTGTATGTTTTTGTGTGGGAATATGGTGCCACCTATGACCAGTTTATTGAAGGCACATAGGTTTGCAAATTTCTCACCATTTTCGTTCCTTCCTCCCACTCCATGTTGTCCCATGACGTCTTCGTATCCAGTGTTGTCCATTCCAACCTTAGCATTGAGATCTCCCATCAGAATGGTCAGGTCCTTGGTTGGGCACTTCTCGACAATCGACTGCAGCCTATCGTAGAATTGGTCTTTAGCGTCTTCATCGTAGTCGTTGGTAGGCGCATAGCATTGGATGACGTTCATTGTAATGCCCTCTCTCTTTGTTTTGAAGGAGGCTTTGATGATCCTTGGTCCATTAGATTCCCATCCAATAAGTGCATTTTGTGCTTTTCTGGACAGCATCAATGCAACTCCTTGTGTATGTGGGGCATTTTCTTCTTCATGACCAGAGTATAACAGAAGTTCTCCTGAAGACAGTCGTTGTTGTCCAACCTGCGTCCAATGTGTTTCGCTGATTCCAAGAACCTCCAGGTTGTATTTTCTCATTTGTGCAGCAATTTGGAAGACTCTTCCGGTCTCCCACATTGTTCGGACATTCCATGTACCTATAAAAATTGTCGCTCTGGTTGTAAGAAGGTGCATCGGCCTCATGACTTCCGAAGGAACTCGGCTTTCATCATGAGACGTCATAATTATTCCTTCTACTCCCAGGGCAGAGTTTGAAAGGTTTGAATGATTTTTCTGGTTAGCGTTTTTTTAGCGAGTTGATTTTCTACGGGATGGGGTCGCTAACCCCATGCCCAACCCTCCTCCTTTACCCGGGCTTGGGACCGGCAGTAACCTCCAGAGGAGCTACAGGAGGAGTTATAATAGAAAAGTATCTGCGTTTAATTTTGTGGAAACAGACTAGTTGACACTATTATAAATCCACTAAAGAATAAATATCCAAGCATGTGTTAAAGACAGTGAATAATCAGAAGTGAAGTCCCATCCCAAAATAAATGATATGTTCGTGTCAAATAGTAGCGTACTTTAAATGTTTGAGTACTGAACGTAAAGAGTCATATTCTGTTGAGCTTAACCTCATGTAATGAAAATCGACTGTTCCTAAAGTTCACTTTGGAACATCCTGAGTGCAGCATCCTTTCCACTCTACACTTTTACATTTCATTTCAACGGACGACGGTAGTCATCTCACAGTTTGTCGTTTCATATCATGATGGAGAGATATTTCGTAATTCTGAACCCAAGTTGACAAGAATATGTATGCAGATTGGATGGAAAATTCATGGAAATATAACGTTGAATACAGGTATGCCTAGTGTTAGTGTGATTAGTTGTCTTTGAATGAGATGATCTAAATGATGATACATTTCTCCAATAATCATTCGATTTAGTATCAATGAATGTGTGGTGAAAAATCTTGCCTCGGACATCCAACACTCTTCTTTCAGATTCCCAAGGAAATTGAACATAGTGAGTGGCAATCGAAAATCTATGGAAGAATAAATTGTGGAGAAGGTAAGGATCATTTCAGAATATCTTATTAACACTTTGATATATGGTGACGTACATAATCAATCATTTGCTAGTGTCATATTATTTTTTATTTGTACTCAGTCATGAGCATGTCAATGCAGAAAATTTATGTAATCTATCAGAGTATTCGAATAAAGATTCCAAGTAGTGAAGAATGGTCAGTTGTTTCTTTTGTAAAATCAGATGGTGTATATGTCATAGAAGTGTCGTGGATAAGTGTGCGGAGTAAAATTGGGATACTATTTGTTAGCACACAATGTCCAAATGTTTATGAATACTGAGAATTTAACGTTAACTATATGTTCACATTTCTCGCACTAGAATTGCAGTGTCACACCTGATTGAGAACGACTGTGTTGGCTAATTCAGAATGTGTTTGATATTCGTGATTAGGTCTTTTATTCAGAGGATAACTATAATTAGCTGAATTGAAATCCAAGTATTTATGTCTTCGATTCATCAAAAATCTTATTTGATAATATTACAGAAATGATTTGAGTTATTGATTTGAGGTGTTGCTTTGGCTTTACACGCTAAACTTTATCGATAATGAACTTCAATATTCATATTTGCCGACGCTCACTCAATTAGATTCTTCGAGTGAAACAACCGACTTGTATGAATGTACTTACCACAAACGTTTGGAGGGCTATTTGTGAAATTCTCGCATACATGATTACCGCTAGACGCACACAAATATAGATATATGATATCTAGCAGACAATAAATCCGCTCATTCATTGACTAGCAGCAAGACGGTCACACGTGCAGTCCTCAGTCATCTCTCCACTCAATGCATAAGAAAGTGAGTTTTGTAAGAAGCAGAAATAAAGCAGTGCTACTACAAAACTAATATTTCCTTTATGAAATGCTCAATTGTCTTGTTTCATTGAAATAAACATGTGCTGTTGAAAGATGAAGATTAGTTTAGTGTATAGCAATGAGTGAATGTGATCAAATGGTAAACCGTGTTTTATGAATGGATGTGAGAAGTTCATCAAACGGTGATAATTGCCACTTCATATCGTTTGTTTGAGTCCTCCCATTGATGTTCTGTTCTGCAGTTGATCGGTCTCTTGTTGATAAATGCACATCGATGTTGCATTGTGTCACAAGCATTGTGTGTGAAGATGGATAGGGAATAGCAGCGAAATCAATTTTTCACTCTGAAAATTAATCGGAAGATTTATTAAGCAATTCAAAATATGAATTAAAGCTTCACACCGTTGCAAAAGTCATTAGGTATATGGACTGCTTAGCTAAGTGGATAACAAAAATTAGTTTGATGTGAATGGTACTGAGCTTCAGTGTTTGATAAGTCCTAGATAAGTTGAAACGCGTGTCCGAGATCACCTTACTGATCATCTTTTTTTTTAATTTGTAGATTTCTATGTTGCCTCAGTGTAACTAGCATTGTGAGTTAATATGTAGCGAATTGTTTGTATGTTTTCAGGACGCTCAACTGACTTCATAAAGTAACTCAGAAATGAACTTATTTCATCGAAGATTTGCTTGTTGATCATTGGTCACTTTTAAAACTTAGAACATTGTAAACCATAATTTTTAGGTCAATCATCACTGTAACAGCAGTGAAAGTTCTATAGTTCCTTATTTTGACCGCTCCTTAAATAGTACAAACAACTTGTTATACTTACCAAATGAAGTCAAAATTCAAAATGTCGTATTCTTTTTAATTTATCATACATGATTACACAGAAAATGAAATATCTGTTCCTTGAAAATGGATTGAAAGTGATACATTGGTGGAGTATGAAGTTATCGGAAGTATGTAGACGATGATTCAATCAGCATTAAATATTTCCACATTCAAATAAATCACCTTCTTTATTCACATTGAAAATTTCATAGGTAACTGTAGTCGGCTATTAAACGATATGCAGGCATTCATTTCAAATGACGTTTCAATTACCATTTACAACTTCTCGTTGATTTGTTGTTAAATAATAAAAAGAATAGAGATCCGTTAACATCTACCGTAAAATTTGCTTAAAGATAAGATCACAAAATAAAACTTGAGATGCTTTCAGTTCCGTAAAATATTAAGTGTCAGTTAGGTGATTGTACATTCATGAAGAATCTTCCGTTATTCTTTTAACACATATGGTGTAGAACGTTCCTGTGACAGTGAAGTTGTGAAAACTATTCATGTAGTTGCGATTACCTTAGTAAACGATCGTCCAATTTCCTAAATCTCTTCTTTTTCAATTACTTCCGATAAATTGAGGAGATGGAGAAGTTATGTCTCCACATTGCACTTTACCATACCCAGTTTGATAGCTAATTTCATAGTATGAAAATGTGTTTCTTTCAAATGAATACATATATTGAATAACTACAAACAATTTTTACTTTTCCATGTCTTAGCCAACGGAAATAGTATTTCGACTATTGAGAGAATCATTCCATTATTCAATCATCAGATAGACTTCAATATTTGTCTAATGGAATTTTTTCTTTTATCATCGATGACTTGTGTTGATCTAAGTGATCTGATGCATTAACTGACAGAACATGGGCCAGTATGCTGCCAGCTTCATTGATGTCCACGATCACAAAAGCTAGAATGAAAATTGTCATCAGCGATTCTAAAACAACGTCTTTTTTTCCTTTGTTTTTCAACTGACTAAACACGATTGAAAAGGGATTTTCAGTCTCTGAACAACTGACTTTCTTGCAGAGAGCTCGATCATAAAACTGGTTGCATGAAAATAAAGTTTATAACCATCAAAGTTCATTGCAGCACGCTTTGCTAAACTCAGTCTAAGCATAGTGTGTACATGTCTGATTCCGAAGAGTTATGGAGATACACCAATTTCCTCTGTGTCAAAATTTATCACTTATTCTTTATATTCGAAGTAGTTTCGTTAAATTCAATTATGCTGTTGTGAAATACAATTGAAGTTGTAGTTGTGTGCTGAATTTCGCATTATGCATTGTGATGACAATTTCCATTGAATGAAATGTTCACTCAATTCAGATATCACCATCACATCATTGAATTATATTTAAAGGTTTTGTATTTTTCTTTTCTTTTGTTTATTGACTTCAAATGAAATCACCTTATTGTTTTCATGGGAACTTGTTCGAAATACATTACAAGTGAAACATGCAAAAAAGCAGCGACATCGACTATGACATGTATTTGGTGTGAGATAGCAGAGGAATGTATAGAAAGTAACGATCAGGACACTCATGGCTTGAAAGTAAATGACTGCCGTGTTGAGGTGAGTACTTATTAAACTTCATAGGCCGTTTGCAATATCCTCAAATTTCACATCCCGAAGAAATGTTCTAACTATGAAGAAATGACTTGCATTATTCCCCCAGTGACCGTTTCTAATCAGATATAAGTACAATGCTTCCTTTACGTGGAACCGGTAAACTAAGGATCGAAGTGTCGCTCACCATCAGCGTTTGAAAGTGTACTACTTCTTCAGCTCATTGAATGCGTCGTAATATCAAAAGTACGAAATGAAAACCGTAGATCCATGTGAATTGTCATAATACGCCAATGAAATCCGTCTAATGTAAGAAACCTAAACTATTGAAATTTTAATATTTAGTAAAACCTACTAAGTTTTTTTCAGAAAATAACTAACCAAATAACCAAGGTGAATTCCGATGAAGCGATTTTAATCAAAGAAACGTTACTAGTTGAAAATTAAGCATCAAGTTATGACAAATATTAAGAGAATGTAGAATTCTAGTGTTGAATCTCAGAACAGTGATTTCTGATCGTCGATTGAAAAATATATGATCTGTATGGGCTGCTTTATTAAGCCGTCAATTATAAATGTGAGGATCGCGATCAGATGTGACATCTTGAATACAAGTTTTACCAAACAAATTATTCGTCAACAAGGTATAAACTAGTGTATACCTAGCACACTGATTATCAGTTACCAAGAGATAATTAATATGATTGTACGAATGCACATTCTACCAGTATTTGTGAAAATTTCGTGTGTCATCATTACTGACAATGGTGTATAATGAATAATGAATTGAATGAATGATATTTGATGTTTATTAATCAACTCTTCTGACTGATTTATTTAGAGGGACTCGGATGTCGAAAGTTTGAGTACTTTAACACCCATCAAACACAGTGAAACACATTTGCGGACCACTGAATTTTAGGTTAGTGAAAACCTCATGAAAAAAACTGAGGAAGCGGAAGAACACTTGATAAATGTTTGACATTTAGTAAAAAACTGCTAAATCTTAAGATCTCGACCGACGATATACCTAATATCTGTATATGAATTGTCATAGACACTTATGCACTCATTCATAACTAAATTGTCGATGTAATAGTCTTTAATGTAAAGAATTCTGACAAGATAAGAGAGGCTCATAATAACTCGTAGATAAGTAGTAGTGTCACATAAGTGGTATTGTCATCATTGCAGTCAACTATGAGTTCTATGAGACACTAATACACTCATTCATAACTGAATAGTCGATGTAATAGTACTCAGTGACAAGATTGTAGAAGCTCATATTATGTTGAGATGAAATAAATACGGTTTATTGATTATAATGCGTTTCTGCCGTACAATGTCATTTTCTGAATCATTTTAATCATACGTATCCCTTTTGACTGCGCAATATGGTCTTCAATGAATTATAAATGTGAAAGGTGTGTGTTCAGTTAACAAAAATATAGAAGGCAAATATGAAAAATAACGAAATAAACAGTCAAGTCTAAGCTTTATGGAATTGTGAATCATGCGTCAATATGTTTCTCAATAACACCAGTCAACATTCATACAAATGAAGACTTTTCAGTGAAGTTACTTTTTGATCATTTAAATTTCTGACAATGTACAAACGCATTTATAGTTGATTTATTAAGCATGTAGTAAGCATGTGGTAAAATAATAAATTTTTACATAATTATCAAAGATATTTAAAATCATTCAGGTAGTAGTGTATGCGAACACAAATAGAGATAGTCTTATGTATGTTAAAACAAATTTACAGAATATCTTAGTAAAATTGCATAATAATACAGCTTATACTTTATTTTTCATTGTTGAAAGCGTGAATCGATTGAAGCTAGACCACCATGGGAAACCTGGAAACATTGGACGGCCGTTTCGTCCTATTATGGTTTACCACATCAGTGCGCATCCACGAACCCGCTCTCGCAGGATTTGAACCCAGGACCTACCAGTCTCTTTATTTGCAAAATTGTCAATCAACTATCTCAGATTTCTTGTGTTCCTCCATTTCCACATCAATTGATTTCTGTTCTTATCCTTTCCCCCCTTTTTGATCTTTCGAAAATTGTGCTACCAGATATTCTTATGTTCACCATAAATAAAATATTGATTTATTGATTGACATAGCCATGTTAAACGAAATAAAAAAGCCGAAATTATGTTTATCCTACTGACAATGAACAACATCAAACTTATCATTGTTATTTTACAAAAGTAATAAATAATGCACAATTGTTACCTATCATCAATAATGGTTTGTACTGATCGTCGAATTGAATTAACATCACGAACTAATATAAGCTAGAAAACCATTGGGATTGGGACCGGCAGAAACTCTAGAAGAGCTACAGGCGGAGTTATCTTAACTTGTGGACAAACAAATTTATCCGATACTTTTGATCCATATTTTGACCCTGTTTATTATTCACTTATCAAACATCAATGTTTTTATACGGGCGGATATGTGTTCACTTCTTATCGTACTCATCGCATGTCTGTAGCTTATTTTTGTATGACGTTAAATAATGATTAACGCTTGGTAAATAGAGTTAGCTCACTCGTATTCGCCATCGCGCGTCATATCGCTTTGCTTAATTTTCTTTGCTTGTTTTTTTGTCCGTTTGTTCTGATCAAATATTGTATAAAATATACGTATTTGAAATTCATTCTCGTATTTGAATGATTTCATTCGGTTATTCACCGACACGGAATATTTTGGTAATTGTGTACGAGGATAGGCGACCTATATATTAAGATAGCAATAATATGTTAAAGATCACTTGTCCGAACTTACTGGAGTCAAAAGCTAGGCAACTAAGGTCTGTTGATCCATGTTATAAATATTTCGAATACCGAACACAGATTTCTAGATCATTTATGTTGGTAAGTACAAATATCCTTCCGTTGGACAAAGGATTCAATCCTGCGTATATGAGTTTCTAATATATGTGAAGGATAACAATGAAAATATCATAAGACGGATATAAGTATATACGTATAGATCTACTGTCAACTATATATACTCAATGAATTGATTCTTTAAACTGGTATTCTACTTTCCTTCGACAGTTTAATTTTCTTTCTGATGCTTAAGGTTTTTTTTAAAGTTTATATTTCTTATGTTTTCTTCGCAAAAACAAACGGTTTACTGTTTAAAAATGTAAAAGTCGCCGAATACTGACTCATCCAAATTACTTGCTTACTTCCTTACGCTTATTTCCACAAGCCCAAGCTATTGACTAGTATTCTTTGGCTCACACTAATCCAAACCTTCCTTTCTACTTCTATCTAATTGTTGTTCATTCTTATTACATCATATGTAATGACCGGTGTAACTACAAAACATTGAGCACCCACACATCTATATTCGTTCTAAACAATAAGAGTAATCATGAAGAATACGCCAAATTAGTCCATAGATGAATTGTGCAATAATTAATTGTATGAAAGACACTCCTTCAATTAACAATCAAAAATTTAACTTTGAACGATTTCCAATATGATCGTGTGAAAAAGCATTAAGTAACCAGTTACATTCTGATCACACTATCAAGCAGTGTTCAATGATCAACTGAATCCAATAACATCTATTGAAATGTAATATGTGGTTGACAATTTACTCTCCTTTTCTGTCATCGATTTCAGTGATTGCTTATTATTAGTCCAGGATAATACACAAAATATTCCATTGATTACCAAGATGATATCAAGAGCTGCACACTAATTGACAATAGACTATTACTCAACCTGAAAAACCATCACTATTCATGCAATCTGTTCACGGAAATAAACCAATTTCCGTCTGTGTCAATTTATACTCTGTAAAGAAGAATGATTAAAATTGCCAGTAAGAAAGTGTATTACTGTTTGTGAAGCGTGAAACTTCATAGAATCCCAATAATCATGTGCCCTAATAGTGAGTTACTTTGGGAGGCAGTTATTCTCAGAGCTCTAATGAAAAGCAGTTATCAAAAAAGTGTTAGACTATGTCCGATATGAGACGTGTATCATCAGTCACAATAAACGATATCTCGGATTTACAACTGTAAACTATACCATTCATTCAAACAGAATGATTTGGATGTTAAGTTTTTGAATTTTAGTGCTGAAACATTCAGGTGCAGTCCATAGTAGAAGTGTAGATGCGCATTGCTACGCATTTGTTTCATACGATGAAATAACTACCCAGTATTCTTCAGTTCCATAATATTAAATGGTCAACGTCAACAATTTGTACAGTAAACCATATAACCTAAAAATGTCACTTTATAAATACATATGGGACAACTCTGTCCACCTCTAATTTCACTAAATATTCATCAATATCTCACCAACAGCTTTCCATAAACATAATGCATATCGTCCAACAACTATTATAGTTTATTTAGAAGTTTAATAACGAAATGAGGTGTGATAATGGAAAGCCTAGTAACATTAGCCTGTTTTCTTAATTTGAATGGCAAGCCCGTGTTGTAAACCTCTCCTTATGCTTCTTGTGTGCACAAACACCCCACTACTTTTCCCCTGCATGGTGATTTGATTTATTTTCAAACGTTTGTAAGATTCGTTTCGTATAACGAATGATGCAGTGTTCTAACTAACCACCTATCTTATTTATTTATGCTCGCATTCTGGAAACTTATTTCTTGGTTTCAATCGGCAGAACTATTTGTTCTCGTGTTATTCCTCTGGTCGCTTTTTATACACGGCAAATTGATTGATCAGTTCATCTGGGAATATATCTATAAGTTTATTTCCTTAAGTCGTTGACCTTCTCTGACGGAGGTAGATGTCTCAAGTTCTCTCCTCTGTAATACACACCCTAACTTAGATTATTTAGCTATTTGACACATATCTGCACAGGGATTAACGTGTGGATTAACGAGAGAAATGACTGATAATTCAAAAGCTTCATATTCTACTAAGTTTCAAAAATATCAACAATCAATACTGACACTAGAGAGAACACATTTTACACTAATTGACTGTGGGATTAAACAAGTCACTACAACATTCAATAGACAGTTGAAAAATAAAAACTTTTAAAACCTAGGTCAATGTTTCTTCAAATAGCAACTGTTATGGATTTAATCAACTAGTTCAAATATCAATTTGTTGTGAAACAGGCATGAATGTCACTTGTCATTAAAATGAAATGAATTGCTTAGGACAGAGTTCGAAGGACAGTCAAAATGGGCAGCTAATGTCCCTCCACGAAAAATAAAAGGCATAAGTGAGGATATTTGTTAGTGAAAATTAGCACCAATAATTAGAAAGGTGAGTTAAACATATGATCAACAGACCAAAAGACGATCTGAAAATGTTACAGAAAAATTATAAAATTCGCAGATTAACCAATCAAGTCGAATTCTGTGGTAAATGTGGAATAATCACGATATGAGATTTCAATTAAAATGAAATTTCAAATAAAAAGTAGGATAGCTTACAAGATGAACTGTCACTTTATGTCAAAACAGAACTGTGTCTACAAAATTGGATGTTTCGATTTTGTCATGCTTCCGATTTTGAAGGATCATCATCAACTCGAACCGAAGTTTATCTTTGATACACAAAAAAGCCACATATTAATTCCGTAAATCTGAATGTACTTGAATAAACATTGGCAAAAGCAGTTCATGTCATTCACAACCATCACCATATCGTCATAGAAAGCATGAAAATACTACAAAATGGTTTTACAAATACAAAGAAAGAACAGTGACTGAAGCGATACATCGAATGCTCAACTCTACTGCTCTGTCAAACAAAGAAATGCTCAATAACCATCAAACATGCACTACCCATCCAAGCTTCTGTGTCCGATAATATTCGAAATTCGAACAATTATTGCACATGCAAGTTAAACTCCGTCCATTCTCACACAAAGTTCACACACTTTTTCATCTCTGAACCTCCACATAAACAAACTTAAATTGACATAGACGTATCAAATAATTTCTCTTGACTGAAACGATGAGATATTGACTTGTTCAGACCTATTTTTCGATTGATCTCACCTTATACACCTGCTTTGTTTCTTTGTAATACTTTAAAGTGCCTTGATTTCGATCTGATATTTATTCTCTGATGAAGTGGTTGACATCGAGTAACGAAAGGTCAGACGTCTGATTCTCGTACTCACAGAGATATCAACAAATTCATAACCATTTCTCGATAAACAATTGATTTGAAATTATCACGTCAAACTTTGCTAATGATAACTATATTCTTACACAATTTATATGAACGCTTTACCATCACTGATTATAATCCAATATGTTTCAAATGATTCAGATAAAAGTTGATGTCATTCACTCATATGAATTCAAATCTTTCATATACTTAAGTTCACTCAGCTGAAGCACTGTATTCAGTCTTGTAGTTTATACACACAAATGAGTCTTATTCATCAAATCTTTCGTGTTGTAAATTGACCGATATTAGAAGGCAGGAAGTCGGGTGCTTGCTGCATGCTCTCCTGTTTAAGAATGTACATTAGCACAAATTCATCAAAATGTTTTTAGAAAATAGGCTGACCATCAACAAACCAACAGGCTGAAGTCAGGTCTTCCTTCATTATATCGAATACGTATCATAATTCAGCATCGAAATTTTATAACACGTTGAAAGTTGTATTACTTGAAAGCCGAAATAATAACCTGATACCAGCTTTCGTAAACTGAAAAACTCAACAGCAAATAATTACAAAACAATATATATGTAAACTTCATGAAGTACCACAATTATCAGAGTGAACACTCTCTTGAACAACAGTAAAACAAATGTTGGTTATCGATGAATATAAACAACACACCTTCAGTTATATCAATTGTTGTTGACGGAAATGCAAAGAAACAGAAAATGTGGACTGAAGAATCAGTGATCACATGATTGACTTGTTTCAGTAAATCGCTGTCAAAATTATCTCTATGTTGCCATTATTCACATGATTTTGCACCCATTCATGGTAGACTAGACGAATTGAATTCTGAGTTTTAAAAATACTACCTTCACTGTTTGCGATGTCGATCTATTTTTCAAACATGATCAGATCGAGAAAATCAAAGTATCATTAAGTGTTCTAGATCTGTGTTATGTAATTGAGGAATGGCGTGAAATAGGTCTTTCAGAAGGAGAAGAAGAATAGGTGCGTTCAAGTAATCATAGCGGCTTTCTGAAAAATAACACAACTGAAACTCTTCGGAGTCAATTTTGCACATTATGCTGACCCTATATGTACTTGTTCTGACTGATGACTTCGAGGAAATAAAAAGTCACATGTAATGTCAGATGGTTGGGATTGGTTTGAAGAATCCCTTTGTAGCATTTTATTTATCTTCACCTATATTTGTGTTGGAAGAGCAATGTTAGATTGTTGGGATCAGTGATGTAGGCTGATTAGATTGGAACATATGTTTCCATCTTACTTTTGACAGACTCCAACCAACCTATATAAGAACAAGGTTAGCATGTTAGATTGTAAATCATATCACAGTTCAATGCATAAGACGCAATAAGATATTAATATAATCAAATATGTGTGATAGTCATCAGCTTTCTTTGTAATGAATCAATCACTCCATTTATCCACAAGGTACTAATTGTTCAGTATTTTGTGTAAATTGACCACATCGATTGATTGATTGATTGATTCATACAGACAATTTGCTTTGTAGTTGAAATTTGTCAATTTATGATCAAACATTTTTGTAACCTTGTGTTACCAGAAAGCATCATTTTCATATATATCCCGATAACTCAATCATATTTCCGGCCAAACAACCGCAAGAAATTCTTTCACCTCGCATTAAATGTAGAGAAGAAACATGTGATATAAGACTATTTTGAGTTGACTAGTTTAAAAATTGTTTCAGTAGTACATTTATGACATGTATTATGACAAAGAAGTGCTTCGAACGAGGACTATTATATCTTGGTATATGCATGTCTTGTTGACTTATGAACGGTGCTATTGAAATCATTTCAGATATAAATTGAAGATGGTCAGGGTTTACAGAGACAGTTTTGATGTGAAGTAACATCAGGTAGGTGACTTTACTTAGTAGATTCTCTAATTGGAATGACCAAATAGTTAACCTTCCTTTAGTCTAATTTATGTGTCAAGATAACCTTACATTTAATAGAATATTTATTGCTCTTTCACAGGAGTAGTATGCATCATTGCAGAGAACAAAGGATGGGAGCGATTTTTTCTCGCGAGTAGATTGTGGCGGATTACTTTGAAGTGTGGAAAATTTACAGGTCATGTAATCCATATAGAGAGATAGTTCAGAGTGGGTTTGTTTCACCAATGCTAACAAGATTCAGATGTCATCATTAGAAGTTTTTGCATATTGAATTACTTGACTGGATGTGAAGGACAGTTTATTAGGTATATTGCAGAAAACGATTAGACTATGTTTGAGTATCCTCTTTCATAGAGTATCAAGCACAACTTCATTACATCAGAAATAATGGTTCCCGATTCAATGAGTTCAAACATTTCGAAGTGTAAATCGTCTCTTCATTGATTACAAGCTTAATTTATCTTTCATGAGCACACTATTAAGAATAAAGTTATGTTATGCAATGAGTTGTCGATACAGGATCTTTGAACACGAAAATACGTGGCTTTTTGATACAAAGGTTACGAGTTATGCAACCTATGTAACGTTCAGACTAGGAGATCTAGATCAATACCTATTCCATAAACGACAAATCGTAGGAGTACCTAAATCCACTACTGCATTTAACGTAGATAACACTTCAGTAATAATGGTGAGACCTAATTCGAGTGATGTATTGCCGATGCATATCTATTCAGATTTAGCTGTCGACCTTCAACTACCATTCTAAGCACTACTGAGCTACCTTGTTTAGCTCCATGCTGATGCAATTTCGCATATTCTTCACCACATGAGCAGGAAATGCATACAAGCTTTCGAAATTATATGCAGAAGAAGGGAAAAAGCACACAAGAAATCTCGAAATAAAATGCATTCATATTATTTTTATGCATCAACGTTTCTTGTTTTATTACAATATAGAAATGAGAACAGTCTGTGATGGTCGATACTTGATGTTATTCTTCAAACGTCGTAGATTGTTCGTCTTGATATCCGTTACTCCGTATCACCCCAACGGTATGTAAATCATGAAGCGAATACGAAGTGTTGATTGCGTTTATCATTGAAACACATACAGATATCCAAAATTGCAGGCACCAAAGGCAAACATGAAACGGTAGCGCTCTATAGCAGGTGAGTTAGCGTGCGAGTCGAATGAGCAAGCGAGTGATCAAGTCTATAAACGAGTGTGAGAGTCAACGAGTCAGCGAGTAAGTGATTTCTGCTGACATAGTAAAAAACAGAGAACGTTCTCTAAAACGACCAGAATATCTCCTCAAGAATATCAACTTCATTTATGAATTCGAATCTGTTGAGACAGACATAGCGGGCAGGCAATTTTAGTATTCAGGTGGAGATGTAAAACGTAGTAGATAAGTGAACACGTCAATGATAAAATAAAGTGACTACCAACACATTGACTTTCTTTGGTCTTGTATGACTATGCCGCGTCAATCCAACAGTCACAATTTTATGTTCACTACAAAACAATATTCGCTTCGTTGGTTCAATTTTCCTATCCTCTAGTCACTGTTTGGAAAGTTATTCGCATCTATTTGATTCCCCGTTTCATATACTGTGTTATTTATTTTCTATATCAACAGTGTAAATTTACGTTGTAGATAAAAACAGATAAAGTATAACAAAATGAATGGCATACTTGTTCTGACTTTGGCTAACAAAAGACTCTGTGCTCGACAGTCTAGAGAATAGTTAAGGATCACAGCTGTAGCAAATTCTTTCTTCCACGAAATGATTAATGACGATAAAATACATTTCAATTCTAACGCAAAATACGACAAATCTTAATATGAAATAATGATTTACAATGTGTTCGATTTCATGTGAAATGTGGTGACGTCCACCCAACCACTATACAAGTCTTGAGTTGAAATTCAATACAAACATACATTTGATGAACAATGAAATATGTCTATCCAGAATATCGCTTAACCGTGAGTTAATCAATAACAGTGATTGGTATGGAACGTGACACAAAACGTGATGTGGCATAGGTCATCAAAATGATTTTTCATGGCATCGTAGTCACTAAGGATGAGACATATTTTAAGGTCCAGTCTGAAGGCATTGTGGTTACAGATGATACCTCCGTGGCTCCATAAACTGAAGGCGTGAAATCTACGTAACTCCATACTACAAGTGTTACTAGACTCATTCGAAATAAGATAGTAGATGATTTCAGTGTTCATTCATAGCTGAATCAAGACCTTCTTTGAATCGACGGACAAAGTATCTGTTTTCATTACATTTTGTCTAGACAAAAGTAGTAGTCATATGTCAAATGAAAATTTCATTCAATTTCGTTCTCTCTGCGTCGATGATTATCAGTCATATGAATGTAATGATAGAGAGTGACATTCATTATCATTTCGAAAACTCTTATCATGCTCACTAAACAAAAGAAAATGTCATATAGTCTGATTATTCGGATAAAATGTGGTGATAAACAACAAGGAAGTACAATCTTTCATATTTCAACAATGAAGAGAACTGAGGTCAACAGACAGATCACACCATAACATTATGTACAATATTATTATCACTATTGTTATATTTGAAAAAATTATTATTATGTGAAAATACATAGTAATTTGGAAGAAATCAAATAGATTTGATGATTATATGTGATATTGAAACACGTATTCCTGACTGAACCGTCAAGTCACTGAAGTCTATGTGAATAGTTTGGAGTGGACGAAAGGAATAGGTGTTGTATTCCGATCATATAAATATTGTCCATCATGAATTATTTGTCCCCGTTGGACAATATTATCTACTTGATCATTACAACCATAACGTTTTGTCGTCAAACACACTGTTCTCTCGAGTGAAATACATGTGTTGTAGAAGACTATCTACCTTTCAAAATAGATGGGAGGAAATACTAATAATTGAAATAACAAACAATCAATGAAAACCATTACGAAACTGAAATCCGGCAATTCTGTCTCTCTGTTCATCACTAGTGAGCATTGTCAATTAGCCTAGTTTTAATAAAATTCTCCAAAAGTGTTCTCCGGACTATATTGAGTTCATCATCAGCTGTGCCTCCAGTACACATTATCTCCGTGGAACGTTTAGGAACCTCTAAGCCTTAATTGTTTCTTGAGACTGTCCTAATGCGTTTCTTCCTGACGAAAACAAATTGGAATTCAGCAGAATAGAATGTAGTTTTCAAAGATCTGGATAGTCTGTCCTCTGAAATGCAAGATGCCATATCTCCCTTGAGTTTGATATTCTGTAGTAAAAGATGTTTCGTAACTGTGCAAGTTCATTCAAATCAACATCCTGATTTCTGACTACATTCAATGATTGAGATTGTTAAGTAGCATTTTCCCGAATGGTTTATAAAATTAAATTCAGCCCATCACTATCAATTACGTCATCGGTGAATATTCGTCTAGCCCGTGAATATGGAAAACAGATGAAATTACTTCCCCTACTTAGAGCATCCAAATCCGCAAAGTCCGCATTAGCCTGTTTTTATTCCAATCGAGCTCCTCTTCGATGGATCAGATGTTCTCTGATAATTTTGGGGAACTCCTCTTTTTTACCACAGACTACTGTTTCCCCATTTATTCATCTACAAATACAATTGTGCGACTTCTACTGAAAGATGTACAAGGAGAAATGTATGAATAGAATGGATTGTTGACATTCATTAAGAAAAAACCGTCAGGTTTCAACAGGATATTAGATGTCTATTCATAATCATATTATTAATGACCTCAAACGTTCACCATAGACCTAGCTTACTGCCTTATGAATTCTTCACTATGCAGCGAAGTTATTCAGTTGAAAGCTTTTGAAATTATTATTAAGACGATTAGAGAATAGTGGGTTATATGCAAGAACTAACAAAATGTAAGTGTTGATGTCGCGTAACTACATCAGCATGTAGCTCATTTAGGTTGCTGAACGTATCGCGTACTTACAACACATTCGCTTTTAAAAATATGTCAAATACACAGGTAGATATAAGGAGACACTGCACTGAATACTTCATAATGTCCGTCATACTCTTCCTGAACACAGTCACTCATTAACACTATTACATACACAGATACGTTTCCTCTGCTGATTAGATATTGGTCTGCAGCATAGAATGAGCAATGTACCATTGAAAACAATTTTGATATTGATGAGTTAACGAAATTACCCAAAAGCGTTTTTTTCGACAATAGACCGTGAGACTCTAGAAAACATTTTGTTTAGTGTCGACATCATTTTCAAGTAAATCAATACAACCCCACTGAGTCGGGAGGTAAACCTTTTTGAAATATCATGCAAAACAAATATTCCCATCTCAGTTTGTTGAAATTATTATTCACTTACTGAAGTACAGACTTTTATTCATTCATCAGAATTCTATGTTTAGTGTGAGTTAAGTATACACTTGATATTATCTTATCACAGTGAAATTCTCGTATGTTTCGACACAGATTACAATTAATACAAGTTCAAATGATGTATGGTAATCGTTCATCGAAACACTGAATTCGAATCAGTCCTCCACTTCTGTATTGTCAAACTCTTCAATTTTCAGATACAATAATCACTGTTGTTATTTCACATCTGTGTCACGAGGGAGATATCGTTCTCCATTTTCAACAGTTCACTTTCAGTAAAATGCATTTTATTTCTCTTATTACATTCTTTCGAGAGCTCAATCAACATAACTGAATACAATTACATCTATTTCTGCGTTAATAATTTGAATAGATTATCCTTTTTCATTTAGACACTTTTTAACAATCAGTGTTATAATATGGTAACAAAAAGAATAGATATGACTTTCTTTAAAAGTTACAATTTCATAATGAACGACGATGAAGTTCATGGGTAAAAGGGTAACTATTATTTTCCAATCAAAACAGGTTGTGCTACTTCGATTTCATCCAATCAAATCAAAACTACTGATCGGTGACGATCAGTCAATAGATTATACCAGATAAGAAACTGTTTGTTCGTAGACACATAAGTACAAATTTCAAATTACAACTTGGGCAACCGCATACATTGAAATATTGTCAATCACAGGGGTTATGAATTTTAGATCAACGGCTGATAAATTTCAGCTAATGTTCTCAACAGTCAGAAGCGTATTGGATAACGATGAGGCCATTTACCGTCATGATTGGTTTAGATTTTTCCAATGGTCACTTTGAACCATCGAATCACGAAGAAACAAACAAACACTTCAAAAGTCTATATAAACCTGACAAGTTCTATCAAAATTTGATTTATAACTTCACACGAGAAGATGAGGTAAGTGCTGAATGAACATAAGATTTCTATGCAGATTTTGATACAATGAGATACTGTTGATTTGTTTATCTCGATCATTTTAGATATATCATTTTGCATAGACTATGGTTATCGTTTCATCTGATCATCATTTGGCCATATAGATATTTCAAGTGCGATGACATTTGCAAAAACCCTGATTTGCGGAGCTATGAGAATATCATTTTTGAAAATGATTCGTACCGTTATGTAAGTTATGTCAGTTAAATTCTAATACATATACTCCAGTCTCTTCATTATCATTATTCAATGAGGATTCATCTTAATCAGTCTCAACCAGCTTTCAATGACAGTTATCGAAACTTTCACTTTTTATACGTGAGTTGAATTCATTTTGCAATAGAACTACATATCCATATGTTTGCATCATTTTAGTTTGTTAAACCGAAATTCTCCTTTCGATTCTACGATACTCTAATCGATGAAGTTTATATTTACTATTTTGGTAAGCCAATAAATTTCGTTGAGCTCGAATTATGACTGAGTTTTTTTGATCAAATTTCTCTTCATGAATCAAAGTTGATTCAACTTCTTCAGTAAACCAGTTTGAGGTTCCTTGTTACATGAAAAACGTCTTTGAATATCTGTTCTCGTTCGAACTGTCAAAGGTTTGGCCTCTTACAGTAAACCAAATACAGTTCATGCAATTGATTGAATTCTTTCATTTATTTCAAAATCTCTTTATTTATTCACTGCAAAATTATCAATAATGTTGCATTTATTCATCAAACAAAAACAGGTAGGATACTTTTAACCAGAAAAATATACGACTACTTCGGATGTATTGACAATTTTCCACGAAAGATTCAGAGATCTGAAACAGTGGTTTTCAATGAGAGTGAGCTTTTATACTATTCATTTATAGTTTGTTTTGTTTCCTTTTCTCGCACTTATTTTGTAAGAATGTTTCAGTATATTGCTTGATTATTACAAGAGAGTTAACCAGTTCACAGTGATTGTTCTGTTTGTGTGATTTTTGTACCAGGACGTCTGTGTGTAGCACGTTTTGAAGGGAAGCCGTAAAATAAACGAGATATTGTTTTGAAAATATACACATTGAGTGAATTGGATTGATAAACGAAGTGACAAAATTGCCAGAAATAAAATTACTCACCCTCCAGTCTATGGAAACAACAAAACAGAAGATATCTCATCAACACCATATTTCGTGGTAAACTGACCACTTGTGCAATGGTGAGCGATGTTGTTAGAGTAGTCGGTTTGAATTATTGAAGTCTTTTAACTATCAAGGTTTTCTAGCACATACTTTATCCATGAAAGTTCAATGTCTGTGATTTGTTGTCTGTGAATCATCGACTATGTGAGACTATTTTTGTGATCATATGGGTATGATATTGCACTTCGAATCCTAACACTTTCCAAAACAGTTAACTAATGAACAACCATGACATGTCCTCTTGTACAGTACGAATAACTCATATAAGAACACTTAGAACATCAACGCGACATACAATTATTTCGGTCAAAAATCAGAATTGACGAATAACAGAATCTCATGAAAAGATTTTGACGATCTATTGTCGATAAGGTATTGAACGTCTATTTCTAAGTGGAAAGCTTCTAGAACAAATTTTAATGAAGCGAAATATTTTTCACAGTTGATTGTATTAAAAGGTTGATCATCTCGATAAATTCATAATACTTCTTGAAATGTCCTCCTAAGAAATGATTGGGCGCTTAGCTACACCGGTTTATTTTATTCTCAAAATGTAGATGTTAACTTGTTTGAGAAAGCAGTCCGTGTTAAAACGTACATTGATTGAAAGAGGTAGATAATGAATATTCAGATATTTCGTCATCTATTCTGATTTTCATTATTTCAGAGGAATTGTTAGCATTCAAATGGAATTTTCTAGCAACCGTCAATGATACAGGTGAGTAAACATTGAACGATCGTTGGATCAAACGTGCGAAACTTTTTATCACTCACACTTTCAATCATTATGATTACTCAACTCTTGCGTGTTCGCTTTGAACAAATTCAACTTTCAAAAAACTAACAAAAGAGTGAAGGTGCTACTATTCTGGAAAATGAGGGAAGACTGAGTACAACCATCTTGACTTAGAGAACAGTTAAAGTGAGCTGAAAAATAATAAAGTCAACCAGTAATAAATAAGTCAGCATGGATAAAATAAGTAAAAATCTCATTCCACTTGTCGGAAAATGAATGTAGAGATTATTTATCCTTTCAGGTTTCAGTCACATTTCTGAATATGACACGTCCACCTACCTATCCATTCATCGCATATTCACTCCTTAATATTAACGATTATCTACACATATCTAAAGCTTTTCCGTTCTCATCTACAACAAAAGGACACAGTAGTCAGAATCAGTAGACCAGTGGAAATTATTATATATGTTGACAACCAACTAAATTCTCAAGTTTAATGTAAAAACGAACACTTCACAGCTCATGTCATGCGTCTACTGTTTCAAATAAAATTATTCAAGATATTTCGCAAATGTCAATATATCTCCGACTATCATATCTTGGATGGCAAAGTAGACGATTCGTTGTTTTTAAAATAACACAGTAGTAATATAGCTTCAGAATTTTGGCATTTGACATTTGTTAGAGAGGATTCATACCCGTCTCATTTGAATGACGTTCACTTTAATGTAATAATTTCCATTCCATCTGAAGAAAGCATTTCAGATAACACACTAGATATCTACTGCAACCTATCCACCTTGTTACCTTGTTAATCGATAATAACTCAAATTCTGAGTATCCACAGTCTTCTTATTGTAGATGTTTCAGCCGAGATGACTAGTGTAATACAGCCAAATGGGAAAATAACTTTGTATTTTGATAACGTAAGTTGCACAATCTCATGAAAATGTAATTTTGTTCATGTACTTCAGATCATTCTACTGTTTCATATTATTCAATTCTGTCAAAGGTATCTGGTTACGTTGACCATGATAAAAAGAGATCAACATTGTGTAATGAGCAAACGGACTAGTTGACAAGATTGTCAATCGTTTTAATGACACACTATTAAAGCACGTGTTGAAAATAATGAATAATCAGAAGTAAAAATCCATCAGAATAAATAATCATGTAATTGTGACGAATATTAACGGATAGTATATGTTTGAGTACTGTACAGAATGTGTCATATTCTGTCATGCTCCATTTCATCTTGTTAAGATTAGCTGTTCGGATTGTTCATTGTTAAAAATCCAAGATGCAGCATCCTCACAGTTATTTACCATCACATTTCATTTCAACAGACGAAAATTCACATCTCACAGTACGTCGCCACATATCATGATTGAAAGATAGTTCATAAGACTTGACTGAAGTTGACAACCTTTGTGATTTGGAATATCTTTACACATTGAATGGAACATTCATGGAGAGAAAACTGAAAATATCATCAAGATTAGTGTGATTAGTAGTCTTTCGATGAAATGATATAAATGGAGACATTTTTTCTGTGATCAATTGATTTCACTTAATTGATTGTGTCTTTACACACACTGACTCAGACTTTCAACACTTCGTTTTCAGATTCCTACGGAAATTGAAGGAATTGGGTGGATATCGAAAATCAACGCTACATTCAAATGTGAAGGAAGTAAGAAACATTTCAACAAATCTTGTTAACTCATTGATGTACGGTGATGTACATGTAGGATATCCATATATCCTATCACAGCCTAGTAGTATAGCTTTCTAACAGTTTGCAATAATCAGTTGTTTCTTGTGTAAAATCAGCTGGTGGATTTGCTATCGAAGTGTTGTGTATAATTGTGCGAAATGGAATTCAAATGATATTTGTAAACACACTGTCTGAATGTTGAGAATTCAACGTTGAATAAGTGTTCACATTTGTTGTAAGAAAACTGCAGTATTATACCTGGTTGGAAATGACAGTGTCGGCTAATTTGAAAGCGTATAATATCAGTGATTATGTCTTTTCAACAGAGGATCACCATGGTTAAATGAATTGAAATCTAAGTATTTATGTCTTCAGTTCATCAACTATCATTTCTGAAAAACTACAGAAATGATTTTAGTGATACCTGTGGATCAGTTGCGTTTCCCAACATCAATCGAAGGATTCAATGAACAATATAAAAATGAGTTGAAGCTTTACTCGATTACACAAATCATTGGGTATTTGAAATGATTGTCTAAATGAATACTCAAATGTAGTGTGAAGTTAATGGTGCTGAGTTTGATCCCTCGACGTGTTCTTACTACAACAAAACGCGTGTCTGAGATTGAAGTATAATCATCAATGTTCAACTGATTTCTTCGTAAAATAATTCGGAAATCTACCGTTTTGATTTCTGATTTACTGGCTGATCATCTGTCACATTCAAAACTAAGAGCGATGTCAACCATAATTTTAAGGGTGATCATCATTGTGTACGTATTAAAATATTCAATAGTTCCTGATATTGATGGCTTCTAAAAAGGTGCAAATTACCTGTTATGCGTTATGAAGAAACCAAAATTTTGAGTGTCTTTTTCCTTTCAAGATTCTATAAAACATGAAATACCTGTTCCTGCAAAATGGATCAAAAGTGGCACGTTGGTGGAGTATGAAGTCATCGGAAGTACGTAAAACCCTATTTAATCAGCATTAATTATTTTCACACTCAATTAGATCAATTTATTTGTCGAAACTGAAATTTTTGTGTGTAACTGTAGTCAACTAATGAATGATATCCAGGCATCTACCCCAAATGACGTTAAACTTACTATTTATAACTTTACCACAAAATGAAAGATGGGATACTATTAGTTTCGAAAAGTGTTAAGTGCCAGTTAGGTGATTGTGTATTGAGGATCGAGCGTCCGTTTCTCTTTCAATAAATGTCATGTGGAATTTTTCTGAGGCATTATTGTTGTGAATACAATCGATATGACTGAGTTTACCTTGAAAACGACCGTCTTATTTCCGTAATCTTTGCTTTGTCATACACATCCGATAATTTGAAGGGAAAGACATATCACGTTTACAAAATAGAATTTGTCATGGTCAGTGTTTGAGTAATAAATTCACAAGAAAATGCGTTCCTTCTCAATAACCTATACCATGAATATTTTTCAGTATGCCATGTGTTAGCCTTTTGAAAAAACATTTCGAATATTCAAAGAATCATTCCTTTAATCAATCATGAGATAGACTTCGATAGACTTCATCTTTCATTCTTTACACTCGATGTAGTTTCACTCAATTCAAACACGCTATCGTGAAATATTGGTGGAATGGAAAAAGCACTGAGTTTTATATTATGCATCGCGTGAACCATTTTCCACCGAATGGAAATGTCAGAAATCACCATCACATGACTTACAGTTACAGGTTTTGTGTTTCCCATTTCTTTTGTTTGATAACTTGAAACTAAAACATCTTTTTCTTTTCATAGAAAATTGTTGGAACTTCAATACAAGTGAAGCATGCCAAGGAGCGACCACACCGAATATGAGATGTATTTGGTGTCCAAAAGTGAACAAATGTATAGAAAGTAATGATAATGACACTCATGAACTGAAAGTAAATGACTGTCGTGTTGAGGTTGGTACTTGTTGAACTTCATAGGTCTTTTAAAGTATCCTCAAATTTCACATTTCGTTTTTACCAGAAAGAAAATTTTATTGCTATCATTAGGAACTGACAAGTATTTCTCCGTCGTTGACCAACTTAAAGCTTTTTGTACAATGAAGATATATAATCAAGTATTGAAACAATGCGTCTTTTTCGCGAAGTGCAAAGTCGATCGAAACTTCACTCACCAAAAACGTTTGAAGGCGTTGACATTTTTAAGCTCATTGAATGCTTCATAATTTCAAAACTCTGAAAAGAATCCGTAGATCTATGTGAATTATCAAAATATAGCGATGAGACCAGTTGAAACGAAGAAGTCTCAACTGAAAAATATTGTGCACGACGTTACAATAATTAGTGTGAGTTTGTAGACTACGAGTGCTACAGTCCAGATTAACGATTTCTCATTCTCTATCTAAAAATGGGTAATCTGAATTGATTGCTACAATTAGGCCGTCAATTTTAAGTCTATCGATTTATATCAGCATTTTGATGAGATATGAAATCCAAAACACACATTTCACCACAGAAATGAGTCGTCAACTAGGTGTAGGATAGTGTGTGCTGAGCACACTGGTTGTTAATCACTAGTAGATATCCTAAATGATTGTACAAATGCCAATTCTGCAACTTTTTGTGGAATTCTCTTGTGACATCATTACTGACAATGGTGTGATGATTAGTGAAATCAACAATGATGTTTGATGTATGATAATCAATGCTTCTGATTGATTTATTTGGAAGAACTCAGGTGTCAACGATTTAAGTACTTAAACACCCATCAAACACATTGAAACGCCTATGCAAACACCTAAAGTTCAGGTTAGACAAAACCTAATAAAAACTACTGAAGACACTCATGAACACTTGGTAGATATTTGATATTAATTGAAACTTGCTAATTCTTTGTTTTTCTACAGAATATGACCACCGGAGCAACGGAAGAGCATACACAACACAAGTCAAATGGATACTTTGACTTTCTATATCCTCTGGTCTCTCTATTTTTCATGTTTTTCGGTTATATACTGTGAATGTGATTACTCATAAAAAAGAGCAGTGATGAATGATTCTCAAAACCGTCTTATAAATCGCTTTGAATGTTCTGTAAACGTTGTCTCAATTTCGTATTTCCATTGAATACTTTGAAATTTCTTTTTTCATTATAATAAGTTGGACAGTCTTTTCATTGTACTTTGTATGTTCTTTTCATAGTCTACATATTAGCTGATGTAATTTTTCTTATAAAACATAAAACATTAGTTTTATTATTTGCGTTATGGCCTTCATATAATGGAAAGTTTTTTTCCTGATAATTGAAATCAACAATGAGTTCTAAGTGTTTGTTCATCTTGATGGGGTGATGTGTCGGAACACTTTATCAATACTTAACCAAACACATCTATATTTCGTAACTTGATTATCAAGTATCAATTATGTGCTCAGTAACAAGCAGGTGTTAACGAGATGTCATCAAGACTGATTATGATTCCTTCCATGTTTTTTCTGTTAATATGTGAACTATAGGTTCAATAGTTTCCTTCAAATCTTAGTCTTTATGTAGGCTTAACCAGAGTTTTCTTCATCGGCATCACATGTGATCCTAATGCTTTGAATCAATATTTGATGGCTGCAAGAGTTAGTGGTTTTTGTGAGTAAAGCTTTCAGTGTCAAAGTTTTACGCTCATATACACCCTATAATTGACGATAATGAGATTTTTAGTCACATTCATTATAGTGAAGTGCTTTAACGTCAAAACAGTTTGCTACTGAGGATGGTTTCAGTTTTTTGGACAATTGATAAAGTTTTTATGAATAGCCATGAATAACTTTTGCAAGAAAAATTGATTCAATTTTTTCAAGTCTGATCAAGTTAAAAGAATATCAACCATACGACAAAGTTGTCGAAAAAACTAGGGTAATCACAATAATGCTATCATTTCTCCATTGAATCCATAAGTATCTTATAAGTTTTCTTCTAGTACTAATAACCCTTAAACGACCAACGGAGTCTCTCCACCAGAAGTTCTACTTGGCAGGAAAATATGAACACATCTCGATGCAAGCTCATGAACCCCAACTAAACGTTCAATCGACATCATGGGGCAGAAAGACGATTGCTCACGGTGGGTCAAAATGTACTTGCTATAGACTATCATGATAAACACACAATCAGCGCTGCTCGATTCTTGGAGAAGACTCTTGAATGTCTTCACGTAAATACTATATATATACCTACATATTTATGATTGTGTTTGTTAATTCCTTCCCAACTGTTATTCGGATTATAATTTCTTTCCTGTCCAACCATAATCCGACTTGGGGACCTGTTGAGTGAATTGGTGTGCAGGAATAATAAGCAATAGGAATATCTGGGTCGTAACAATAGAAATCATAACAAGAGGCTCACTGGTTTTAAAGTTGAGAGTTTTCATGCGGGACTGAAATTCCTGCAGTCGATTCCTGGTTGCAGGATCGTGGATGCTCTCTGCAAAGATGTCTCATACTAAGAAAAATCGATCATTCGTTCCTTTCAGGCTTTCAATAATGATCTTACATTGGTCTGTTCATCCTTTCTATAAAATTAAAAAATCTCTACAACCTCACGGTGTCAAATATATTCATTATATTAAGCAGACATTCAATCAGGCAATCTTCATTTTAACAGGGATGTTATTTCCATCAATCCTGCAAACTAAAATGCATTCGGAATTCAAGTCTCAATATAGATACTAACACTAAGAAGCTTATACGAGGTGTGTATTCATTGAATAAATCCTGAAATAGGGAAAAAACATGTGTCAGATATTTTCACTTCTCACTACTATCACCAATAAATAAACAAATTTCAAGTATAAATTGGGCCACAATGACAGACAAATATATTTCACGTAAGCTGGTGTTATTTAGTTTGTTTAAATCCTTAAATCTGTGTTTATATAAACAATAAACCTTCTTCACCTCTGTGGATGAATTGTTGATTATCAATCATGATGGAGACATTGCAAAGCGGGACTGTAGTCACTATCAAAGATAGTATCATTAGCCCGTTTTCTTAATTTCAACAGCAAGTCCGTTTTGATTGACGCTCATTTTGTGAACCTCTTCATAGGCTTTTTTGTGCACAAACACCTCACTACTTCTCACTTCATAGTGCTTTGAAGTATTTTCAAACGTCCTCAAGATTCGTTTCGTGTAACGAATGACTCAGTGTTTTAACGAAACATCGAATGCATAGCCCCACATATGTCAGTCTATCCATCTTCGTAACCTACTAATCACGAACAAAACGAAATATTGTCTAAACGTTATTAATGCAACAATTCATACTCATATACAGGCAGTTAAACTTGATCTTTTCTATGTTGTATGTGATGTACACTTATTACAAAAGTGTGATTACATAGTTATTGTGGTGTCATTGAATACTTGTTGACATCTATAGTGAAAAGTATTATTATGTGTGATATCCCATCACAATACCAATGATTGCATAACATAATGGATTAAACAACGCACTACCATACATCAACGATTGATGTCATACACTTTACTTCAATCAAATGAATAAGATAAAATGATTGTCCTGGACTACATGGCTTTATATATGGTCTTTTCTACCTAAGGATGAAATACATTCAACTACACATATACATTTATTCCTATTTGTTATGCATATTGTTGTCCGTCATTTGTTGAATCAAGTTACCTACTCCTTCTTATTATTCTGATCCTTCGTAAGCCTGTTAAAATCATAAAAAGTAGCGTTCATTATGAATGAATGCGTTGCATGTTCAACAAAAGCCAGACAACTTGAAAATGTTCCATGAGTATCAAACAATGTCGTACAATTGCATTGATAAGATTATATATTATTATTATTATAAAATGGTTATTATTATGTAATGAAGTAGATTGATCTGTTCTGTATTCATTTAACCATGAAAATAAGAAGTGTGAATACGTAATTTTGTAATTTGTTCAAGCTTTATAGATTACACAATAATAAACTAGAACGCAACTATCATATCTAATGACGGCCGTCCAGTGCTTCCAGGTTTTCCATGGCGGTCTACCTTCAGCTGACTCATGATTTCAACTATGATAATGATAAATAATTAATAAGCTTAACTTTAATTATGATAGCCGGTAATATACCGTCGAAATGAATCAGCTGTGTCATCACATCTTGTAGACTTCTGATAATTCATAGTTGGACGTTCACTAAGGTGATATATATATGGTCTACCATTGTAGTTATACAGATTTACATTGGATAATTTGATTGTTAAGTAAAAAGATTTAATGTTTCTACACTTTTAAGTAAATAGAAACTTATTTAAAGTGAATAACACAATCCGAATAATCAGTCAATTCGAATGATCAGTCGCAATGTTCAGTTCGAAAGGTATGTAGTTTTTCAACTGAGTTAATCGCCATCCATCATCTTAAGGTTCGCTTGGAACTAGGATCCCTTTTAACTGCTTATTAGAATCTTACGACATAGATACAGCCCTCTAATGGTTGGTAATAAGTATTTAGATAAATCTTGAAGTTGATAGTTGAATTCATGAGTCAATTGAAGCTAGACCACCAAGGAAAACCTGGAGGCATTGGATGGCCGTTTCGTCTCATTGTGGGACTCCTGAACAGTGCGCATGCACAACCTCGCCCCTCGCGAAACTCGAACCCAGAACCTATCGATAGACCACTGAACCGGCATCCGTTGGTGTTCATGTCTAACTCCAACCAATCCACGAAGTTGAGCAACCGTTCACCAATTGTCTTCAGTGAGTTACTATCTCATAACAGACGTGGTTTGAACTCCACTGGTTACTTTATATTCCGTAAAAGTTTCGGTAATAGTTCACTGCTGAAACATTTATTCACGCTCTCAATGCAGACTTTAAAAACCCACTGAAATTAAATGTCTAGCAAATTTATGACACAAAAACACATCGCATAAACAAATTGGACAGTTATTGTTAAAACTTACAGTTCCCTATTTAAATAGATAATTGGTTTCTTATTATGATAATTGATTTCATAATGTGAAAGGGAAGTAAGACTCAAAGAACAAATGAAATGAATATCTCATCATTGAAGAGATCATATAACAATCCTATAAAGCCAATTGGGATTCCTGAATAATATAATATAATATGAATAACAAACGTCTATGGATTTTTAATCAGAACATGTTCATCATTAGATCTTATTATTCATTATCTCTGAGATGGTGGAAAATATTTGTAGCTCAGGTGAGTGATTTTGACGTGAGTTTGTTCTCTGAGCTGGATGGTTTGGTCGTGGAGCTTTCATCGTCCTTCTGAACGACATCATCAGCACAAACTTCGGGTTTTTGTAAGAATGTCAAGACTGATTCGATGTAAAAATTTCTAGAGGATAACATTAAGGTTAAATTTGTCGAACTATTTGGAGGGAAGTTATCATTTGTATCTTTAATTTATAATAAATGGACGTCAGTACTACTGCATGTGTTATTCTTCTATTTGGAATCCTTCTTCAACCTATTCAGCGTTGCGATGATATCTGTTATTATTACAGATTTGTGATTAGTTAACTATTTCCCTTTTGTATCATCATCATATGAATTAAGGTAGAGTTATGCCTACATCGTACCTTTTTTATTTTTGTTCTGTACAATCAGGTACTTATATTATTTTGCTTTATGAGTTTTCAACTTTATATGAATAGACCTAAACTGAGAAAATATCTACTTGCAAGCATTCTCTTCTGTTCAAAATCTGGGTTTTAATTATGTCAATGACCAATAGGCATTAAGGCTTCTTTAGTTATTTACAGATCACTATATCATCATCCATACGGAGAATATGAACAAATAAGTTTATATTCAAACCAGAAATTATGGTTGATTCCGTGTGTAAATGAACTTAGTGCTTGAGCACCAATACAAGACGAAATTCTGTCCGACTTATTTATAGTACAATAAGATCATTCAGTAATCTTCAGCATATTACACGGGCGAATATCATGAAAGATTCGACAACAAGTGAGATCACTAAAATGAAGAAGTTTGTTGGACTAAACTTGGAGTCGAATAAAATAATTTAACTTTTTTCAACACAAGACGTTTAAGGTGAACTTACGAGAGTGCTAGTAACTTTTTCCTATAAGATTTCATTTTGACAAATTCATCTGATGATTTATAAATGTTCAGGAAATAAAGGTATTATTGCTACAAAACAGATTTCTAATGCTAGGATTCATTGAACATTCAGAGATTTAAATATCGAGGACTGATCATTACTAGTAATGATACAATATGATATTGGTGGAAATTAGACTGAAATAAATTGCTGTATGAATATCAATAGTGCAGAGATAATTTACATCAAATGCCACTGGTTGTTGTGATTATTTGAGGTATACTGCTGATCATGGATTATCCATCACCAAATTTATGTAAATTACTTAGATAAAAAGCAGGTAATTTTAATTCTGTGGACAATATCCCTTGATAACTGAGTGCAACCACAGATAATTTTTTTGGTGATTATATAGTACTTAAAATGTTAACAGTAGTACAACATATTCGACAAAATTATTTCATGTACGAGTAGTGGATGATACGGTTACAACTGAGTGATGAATTAGTGTAACTATTTCAACAATACATGGGGTTAGACGTCATTTGAGTCTCTCTTTTGGAAACTCCTTATACGATAAATGTTATCATCAACAAGAATCTGATAATTCACACATGCGAACTGTCAAGTTTTCATTGTCAGTATGTTATCAAACGAACAATAAACGAAATACTATTTAGTTTACGAACAGTACGTTACTAAAGATGTATTTGGACGAAAGGATTTCTGATGACTAAAGCTCCTAATATGTATGTCAACTAGCTTATACAGTTTTAGAAACCCTGATAAGGTAAACTGTAAATCGAGGTTTTAAAGAGAGTATTTATAGTATCTTACGCACTTGTTTAGGCTTTATTAATATTGGGACAAATGGCAATACTTTGTCTATTGGTTATAGTATACAATTAGAGTTATTTAAACCATTGTAACCTGTAGTTTTGTCTTATATAATCTGCTTTCATTTTGTGGTTTAGAATTAATAGTTTGTTAACTAGAAGCCTATTTGAAATTTCAGTAGCAAAATGATAATAGTATCGATAGGTTCTTATAAAATATTTTCTAAAAAAACTTACAGTCGATTCAGGATTCGCAGGAGCCTCTACCTGTTAGAGTTAGAAAACTTCTTGCTATGAAATTGAAACGTTTTTCATTTTTGAACATTGAAATAATGGACACCATACACGCTTCAACGGTACAATCTGACCAGCACAGCTCAATCCTGTGGCGCAACCACACAGGTACCAAGCACTCTGGTGGACCATTCGCCTTATTCATATACACATTCACAGCACATGTATGATTATTTCGATCAGTGATTGCGCAAATCAAAGTTGATCATTCCGATTACACGACAGTGAAACTCATTACTTTTAGCAATGGAGACATGCCTTACAATGCTCCAGTGACAATGACCCTTAAGAACAGTGAAAACCAACAACCAGTATCAATGAATTCGGTTAACCAGCAAACCAACTTTTCACATGAACAGTCAGCGAAACTTGCCAAAGTGATGCCGAACCATCCACAATGTCAATGACGAACCTCCAGTCTCACATAAGACCTTCAGCTCGACATGGTTATATAGTTTATACTACATACAACACAACTGTAGGTTAGTAAGTGAAATAGCCCAGCCTGAAGCAGCGTTAGGGCCTACAATAAGTAAAAAAAGGAGACCCAATTAAAAAAATATTATTCCGTTTAAAAGTTTTGAAGGAAAATGTGACTGGGAAAATTCCTACGGTCAAATTCTATAGCGAAACCAGGTGTACTGCGCAACTAATTTATTTCAATAACTTTTGAATGGCTTAATGGATTTCGCTGATTCTCGGTATTGATATTCTTGATATTCGCAAATTATACATCACTATTCAACTAAGATAGTTTGTTAGTTTAATTAACTCCCTAATACTTCATAGATATTTCCTAACTAAGAACAGGATTTTCCATGACAATAATATTGAATTTAATCTGCTATTTCGTATGCATATAATACAGTAGTTGCGAGGCCAGATAATTGACTATACTCAAATATTGTACATTCATAATTGGAAATCATCAAGTAAATTGAAGGAAAACGTAGACACTTTTTATCTTATTCTTCTGCTGATATGTTTGTTAAAGTAAACCATAATTACCCAAAAATTCGAACTCGTTAAACATTTTTTGAACGTTATTTTGTCATCTCTTGAGTTAAGAAACCTAGAAATGATGATCATCTGGTGAAGTCCAGTTATTATTAAGTCGAATTTTCATTGCTTAAACACACTATCAGGAGGAAAATAACCTCAGTCATAACATCAATTAATAGAAGGTATAGATGATTATGGGAAATCATCCATATTCTTGTTACGTACACTGACCGAATTGCCGCTATTTTGAGTGCTAAAATAGTAAATTACACAAAAAATAGTACATGACTTTTCATTGGATAAGGAAAAGTTTCTAAATAATCTTGTATATATTTTATTTTAACTGGTTAGTTAAGCACAAGTTCTATATATTATTTTCGGATCATTTCATGAAAGTTTACCGTGTTGTTGTTATACTGTGGTGTGGTCTACTTATATCCATATAAGTAGTATATGGTGTTGGTCAGACATATAATGTATTTTGGCAGAAGACCGATGAGCAAAGAACTGAAATGAAGCGCAATCGTTTGGAAAATGCATGAGCAATGAAATTAGAGAAAAAACAGAGAAGATTGAAACAATTGGTTGTTAATTTGCAAATTGACTGTTCATTGTTTGGTTGTCAGAATTTACTGAGATAGTCTGTAATTTTTACTTAAATAAAATTCGATTGTCCGCAACCGGTGTTTTGTTCACTACAATACAACATCAATTTTCAGATTAGGTCAATATGTATATTATGTCTTGTGATCCGATGCTGACATATTCAGTTTCCGGATACGTCAACGGGTGCAACTGCTTTTGTTGACCTATGCACTGAAACTCGAAACCTTTCACTTGACACTTCAAAAAAACCCTTCACGGACTGATCTCCTCAGCCCACTAACTCACAAGCTCTTACAACGAGTATAAGGGTATTAGGAGGTATTTGTAGTCTAATTTTTGTGCATATTGGGATCTGCAATCGATCAACTTATGAAGATTGTTATTATATTTGAATATGGGTATGTATTAACTTCTTTTTGATGGTTAACAGTTATGATACTGAAAGCACAAGCCAATAATGATGATTAGTGTATTCGTATGATCAATGGTGAAAATACTATGGTAACAATATATTTTTCGAATACTGTAGTAGATAAGCAAGGAGCTACGTTCCCTGAAACACATAAATCAGCTGTTTTGAAGCAACTTTCAAACCTATTTCACTCAAACATAAAGTAACTGGTTTGGAGTTTGGATGAATGTTTTGTAATCACTAATCTTCAGACTTTATTCCTTATCTAGATTGTTTCACACAACCATCCGTCTTCAATTAAAATAGTTCTAATGTAAAGTTTTCGCACATCAGTTTGTTTTGACTGCCCAAACTGTATCCATCAAAATCAAAACTTCCTTCTCATATATAACCAGTTGGCAAATAAATTGACTTTGAATGATTTATTCGTTCATTGTTCAGTTAGGCACTTACCTACACTCCAAATATATTCGGCTGAATTTTAAAAAAATTCCACAATTTTTATATATTATTAATGAGAAATCATTGCTATGGTCATATGAGACTTTACATTCATCTGAAAATACAGTTGCGTTCACACTACTTCATTTTACGATTATTACCATATCTATGATATGGCAACTCGAACTGATGTACGTACGTACGAAGTTCCACGTTGTGACTAACTGACTGACTGACCATATCTGTATTACTATTCAAAATGATATCATTGGAATGAGACTGATACAGGCAAACCTAAGGAAACTAAACATTACACTAAAAAGGATGAATTTACACTTTGTTCTCAATTAAAGGTGACTATTATTATTATGGCATTTCTATCAAACAGTCATTTCGATCATTCTTTTTGTGTTTAAGGAAAACAGAGTGTCCTATAAAGACCTGCGGTTGAACAAAGTGATACTATCAGTGTTTAAAAAAAGAAACTAAGTTGCCTACCAGGATATAGTTTGTCGTTAGCAAAATTATTTTTCACACAAGAATCATACATAACTCAATCTGTGAATATACGGGGTATGTTGACTATCATGCAAGTCGAAACGAATATTTGAAGAAGGGATGTGGTAATGTCTAGGAGAAAATTACGGTAATTAAAAGGATGCCGAAATGAGCTAAGCATGTTAGTGCAACACTTTTCTTATTTCTGGTTGGTCAAATAGATGTGTGGATATTCTGCTGATAAGAATATTAAATTATAATATACTTTTGACTGTTGAGTGGACTTTAATTAACACAGATCTTTTCAAAAGTATCTAACTTTGAATAAACAGTAAGAAAACAAAGTAAGAGTGACTTCTATACTTTGCCTAGTTGTTAAGTATGTCTGAACAAAAATCCTTCACCCGAATCTCGTGTTTTACGAAGATCGACAAAAACCGAACATCTAATTATGAAACAAATGTTGTTCTTTATAGTGTTCAAACTCTCGTTATCTAACCATAGCATTAGTGTCAACCTATTGACCACTCAATTGTAAATATTTCGAATTTATATGAGGCCATTTACTATCAGAACAGCCTCAGATTAGTCACGGAATACAAAACCGGGTCACAAGAGTTTGAGTAAAAATGAGCACCTCAGTTTCCTTGGGACTACGAATACTTTGACGAATATAAAATATTACGAAATGCTGCTCCAGGGTTTACCTTAGATTTCATCTAATTACCTAACAGCGCAACACAGTGAACATGATGTCAAGTCAGTCTAACTTGTGTCTATATTGCAACATTATTGACGGAATTCAATCAATATTACAGTACTCGACAAATAATGCAATATTGCCCATTCTGTGACCTGCCAAATTATTATTGTGTATTTTGTACTAAATAATTCAGTCACTGAACAAACGAATGTTAAAAGCAAATGGATCAAAAACAGAGGACTTACACAGCGATAGCTTTATATTAAATGAAAATTAAAATCTTCTATAAAGAGAAGATGAATGTGATGTCATAAAATGTGAAATAATGAAAATTTTACAAGTGGTGGACAGTTTTTCGCTTGTGTATTGGATCTTTCACTTTCTCTTACTTAAAGGAATGACATAATTCTCATTTCACTTAGTATTGTTAGTTTGAATCTTCTCATTGATACTTAGGACTGCAACTGGTCAGTCTCTTATTGGCATTTGTGCATACTGTGCGTATTGCCTGTATGTTACCTTAATTCACAAGCATTATAAGCAAAGATGGATAGTGGATAGCAGTGTGGAATCCAGGACGCACGTTTCGTCCTATTTCAGACTCGTCAGCTGAATGTACCTGCATCTGAGAGTTGATGTTCACTCTGAGACTATAGACTGACCAGTTGCAGTCCTAAGTATACATGGGAAGATTCAAGGGTATTTCAAATCTTATGCGATTAAGTACATCGGTGAGATTGGTGCTAATCCAATCAAAAGATTTGAGTTCTTCCAGTATGAAGATAATTATTTACTGTTTATTCAGTATTTCAAGGCACGATGAGGGCTAGTACTTTCAATTTTGATGGACTACACTTCAGATGAGAGACTCATTACAAGATTAACAGCTACGTTGCTTGAATATCAAATAAACTACTGTTAGTATATAGTGTATATTCAAATAATAAAAGTACAAACATCTTATGGATTACTTACCAACATCTGAAATTTGAAAGCATAAAGCTAAAATCATGGAAAGCTAAAACATGGAAACTCATTTTACATGGAATAAAATATGTTGATTTGTTTCTGTATTTATATCTTTATATAAGGTTTGTGAAACTCCACCTGTACCTCCTCTGGGGGTTACTGACGGTCCCAAGCCCGGGTAAAGGAGGAGGGTTGGGCATGGGTTTAGCGACCCCATCCCGTAGAAAATCAACTCGCTGAAAAAACGCCAACCAGAAAAAATCATTCGAACTCTGCCCTGGGAGTAGAAGGAAAGCCGAGTTCCTCCGGAAGTCATGAGGCCGATGCACCTTCTTACAACCAGAGGGACAATTTGTATAGGTACATGCAATGTCCGAACAATGTGGGAGACCGGAAGAGTCTTCCAAATTGCTGCAGAAATGAGAAAATACAACCTGGAGGTTCTTGGAATCAGTGAAACACATTGGACGCAGGTTGGACAACAACGACTGTCTTCAGGAGAACTTCCGTTATACTCCGGTCATGAAGAAGAAAATGCCCCACATACACAAGGAGTTGCATTGATGCTGTCCAGAAAAGCACAAAATGCACTTATTGAATGGGAATCTCATGGACCAAGGATCATCAAAGTCTCCTTCAAAACAAAGAGAGAGGGCATTACATTGAACGTCATCCAATGCTATGCGCCTACCAACGACTACGATGAAGACGCTAAAGATCAATTCTACAATAGGCTGCAGTCGATCTTCGAGAATGCCCAACCAAGAACCTGACAATTCTGATGGGAGATCTCAATGCCAAGGTTGGAATGGACAACACTCAATACGAAGACGTCATGGGACAACATGGACTGGGAGAAAGGAACGAAAATGGTGAGAGACTTGCAAACGTACGTGTCTTCAATAAACTGGTCATAGGTGGCACCATATTCCCACACAAAAACATACACAAAGCCACTTGGATTTCACCGGATCACACTACACAGAATCAAATCGACCATATCTGCATCAACAAAACGTTCAGGAGGACGATGGAGGATGTGAGAACTAGAAGAGAAGCTGATATAGCATCCGATCATCATTTGCCGGTCGCCAAGATGAAACTAAAACTCAAGAAGCACTGGACAACGGCGTGGACAACATCACAAAAGTTTAATACGGCCTTTCTTCGAGATGCTGACAAACTCAACAAATTCAACATAACCCTCAGCAACAGGTTCGAGGCCTTTCATGAACTTCTCAATGGAGAGGGAACTACCATGGAGAGCAACTGGAAAAGTATCAAGGAGGCAATCGTTTCAACATGTCAGGAGGTTCTGGGCCAAAAGAAGCACCATCACAAGGAATGGATCACTGTTGGTACACTGGATAAAATTGAAGCAAGGAGGAACGAGTAGGCAGCAATCAATATCAGCCGAACCAGAGCGAAAAAAGCCAAGGCACAAGCCGAATACACAGAGGCAAACAAGCAAGTGAAGAGTAGCATCAGAACCGACAAACGTAAACATGTGGAAGATTTAGCGATGACAGCGGAAAAGGCTGCAAGAGAGGGAAACATGAGACAACTGTATGATACAACAAAGAAACTTGCTGAAAATTACCGTAAACCAGAAAGACCAGTGAAAAGCAAGGAAGGCAAAGTAATCACCGACATTGAAGAACAACGAAACAGGTGCGTAGAACACTTCAAAGAACTCTTGAATCGACCAGCCCCACTGAACCCACCCAACATCGAAGCAGCACCCACGGACCTCCCAATCGATGTTGGCCCACCAACAATTGAAGAGATCAGCATGGCCATTAGACAAATCAAGAGCGGCAAAGCAGCGGGACCAGACAACATCCCGGCAGAGGCACTGAAAGCAGATGTAGCAGCAACTGTCAAGATACTCCATATCCTCTTTAGTAAGATTTGGGATGAAGAACAAGTACCAACAGACTGGAAAGAAGGACTTCTCATCAAGATACCAAAGAAAGGCGATCTCAGCAAGTGCGACAACTACAGGGGCATCACTCTTCTCTCAATACCAGGAAAAGTCTTCAACAGAGTATTGTTAAACAGGATGAAGGATTCCGTGGACGCTCAACTTCGAGATCAACAAGCTGGATTTCGTAAGGATAGATCGTGCACAGATCAAATCGCAACTCTACGTATCATTGTGGAACAATCAATCGAATGGAATTCATCACTCTACATCAACTTCATCGACTACGAGAAGGCATTTGATAGCGTGGACAGGACGACACTATGGAAGCTTCTTCGACACTACGGCGTGCCTGAGAAGATAGTCAATCTCATACGGAACTCCTATGATGGACTAAACTGCCAAATCGTCCACGGAGGACAACTCACCGACTCGTTCGAGGTAAAGACCGGTGTTAGACAAGGTTGCTTACTCTCACCCTTTCTCTTTCTCCTGGTGATCGACTGGATCATGAAGACGTCAACATCTGGAGGAAAGCACGGGATACAGTGGACAGGCAGGATGCAACTTGACGATTTAGACTTCGCGGATGATCTGGCTCTTCTATCACAAAGGCAACAACAAATGCAGGAGAAGGCGATCAGTGTAGCATCAGCCTCAGCAGCAGTAGGTCTCAATATAAACAAACAGAAAAGCAAGACTCTCCGATACAACACAATATGCACCAATCAAATTACACTCGACGGAGAAGCTTTGGAGGATGTGAAAACCTTTACATATCTGGGCAGCATCGTTGATGGACACGGTGGATCATATGCAGATGTGAGGGTGCGGATCGGCAAAGCAAGAGCAGCATACCTACAACTGAAAAACATCTGGAGCTGAAAACAATTGTCAACCAACACCAAGTTTAGAATTTCCAATACAAATGTCAAGACAATTCTACTGTATGGGGCGGAGACGTGGAGAACTATGAAAGCCATTATCCAGAAGATAAAAGTGTTAATTAACAGCTGTCTACGCAAGATACTTCGGATCAGATGGCCAGACACTATCAGCAACAAGTTACTATGGGAGACAACAAACCAGATTCCAGCAGAGGAAGAAATCAGGAAGAAGCGCTGGAAGTGGATTGGGCACACCTTGAGGAAATCACTTAATTGCGTCACAAGACAAGCCCTCACATGGAATCCTGAAGGTCAAAGGAGAAAAGGAAGACCAAAGAACACATTACGCCGAGAAATAGAGACAGACATGAGAAGAATGAACAAGAACTGGATAGAACTAGAAAAGAAGGCCCAGGACAGAGTGGGTTGGAGAAAGCTGGTCGGCGGCCTATGCTCCATTGGGAGTAACAGGCGTAAGTAAGTAAGTAAGTAATAAGGTTTGTGAATTGAACGAACTGATTATTATCCAGACAATATCTTCATGCCAGGTTAAGGCCAACATTAGTTCCAATAAATGTGCATTATTTACATGACATGTGTGCCAAACTTTACAAATACAATGTACTTGAAATGCTACAATTTTGTTCATAAATAGACTATAATCTATATACATTGAATGCACCATGACAACATAAATGATGATACATTAAAAAAACAAAAAATAAATTCTTCAATCATCATTATTAAATGTTTTAATGTATCCAACCTTTTCAATGGCTTATTATTATTATCATTTATTTTAAGTGCATTAATTACATCTAATTGGTGTCTACTACTCTACATTGAAAGAACAATAATCTTAATATATTATGCAGTGGTAATCGTCATTGACATTTCTGACCTCACCTGAACTGTGTATTTATCAGGAAAGTGTGACAAGCCTATATCTATCATGGTCATTTATTAACTCTAATTACCTTTTATCTTTAAATCTTTATTTCCATGGTATCCCCAAAAGTTTAATTTCATTGTTATTACTTTCTCGTCATCTGATACTCATCTCTTACACAATAATAATGTTCAAGTATCCGTTTGTTTTTCATGTAGGTTTGTTCTCTATGCTGGATGGTTTGGTCGTGGAGCTTTCATTGACCTTCTGAACGACATCATCAGCACAAACAACAGATAGAAGTGAAATGTTTGTTTTATCATATTGAGCGATTACCGAATCATTCAATAACCTTACATAACCACTCCCAATGTTGATTACGACTGCGGGTAACCAAAACACGTCTTCTAACTTCCTTTATATACTTTTTAACACATAAGTACACGTAGATCTCAGCTAGGTTCGTTTATACACTTTGTATCCCTATTCTCTGTATTACTGTGATTTGGGTTCTGCTTTAAATATATATTTTAACTTCACAAATGAGAGTGAGGTAAACGTTTGTTAAAAGCCAACTTATTAATTTTCACTAAAGGTTGCATGCTCCTTATGTGAAAAGATGTATTGAATGAATACAGTTTACTCTCCAGACGTTTCTATTCTTGCTCTATTTGGATTTATGCAGAAATCAGGTCTCGTATTAAACATGGTTACTTCAATTCCATGTGGATTGATATGTCTTGGCGATTGAACGCTATATTCGTTTCCTAAGCTAATTTCGTAACCCCAGGCTAGAACTACTCAGCGACTTGGACACCAGAGAGAAGACACGAGTATGAGAGAAACACTTTACTGCAAAGTTCAATCTTGTACAGAAATCATAGGTATTTATAGATGTTAGCTTATGTTAAATCAACATCCTATTTCAGCAAATCCATTAACGACATATTATGCTACCGACCAATAGTAGCACGCCATGTTGGAACTCTAGAATGTTCTATCGTACCCTGATTGGCTGGGTCTCTGGAGACTCCGTCGAAGTTCTCCGGAAGCCAACTAAACATGGATGACTTATCTTTTGAGCTTCCTCATAAGTTAAAAGGAGATTTATGTCAATGAGAACATTATCGACCTATTCTTCTATAACACGCACTAATCCAATAATTACCCAGAATTACCATCTTTCCTATTCTCTCCCATATTGAAGTGATTTTGAACCATCATTTACCACCTCACATCTATAATAATGACATCATAGTCTACGTGAAATCGAATATTTTTATTGTAAATCACTGACGTATTTAATTTTTGCCTGTCAATGATGGAATCAACTTGATTTTGGTGATAGATTACATGTATCATCATTTTTACTATTTATAATTTAATCTCTAAAGAAGAGATGCTCCATGTTCGACAATACATTAGGCGTGACGAGAAAAAAAACTCAAAGATGTAGGGAATGAAGATTTGATGAAGAGAACTAACTTGTTGTTCGAAATATAATTATAGAGTGCCATTATTCCTCTAATTCTAATGTAATTTTGATTGCTCTCAGATTGCTTTCCTATTCTCTTCGTTGCAATCCTTTGCTGTCATGTATTCCATTTATCGATTGTAGCTAGAGACTATCTATGTCTGTCAACATCAGTAGCATTCACTGAAAGAATACTCATTTTTCAGCGGCTTCATCATTTGATAAGGATTGGTGTGAAAATCATCAGTTTTTCATCAAAATGGATGGAATTGTGAACAGAGCTTACTTGTACATTGTAATGAAGAATACATTGTTGGGTTGTATTACTTGACACTCATTGTAGATATGTCAATGCTTATTAGTTTTGAAATAAGTTTTGGTCCAAATAGTGGAAGTTTTTTATGCAGTATATTTCATCAATTTCATGATCAGAAGATTTTTGTCCAATCTGAGCATTTGAGACATTTATCTTAACTGTTGTTCTCTAAGTCATGACTAACTATTTCAGTGTTAAAATGGAAAATATTTAACTTTATACAACAAACCTTTAATCTTGTAAAGATGAGTTGGTGAAGGAATAATAAGTATACGTTTGTATAATAAAACACAATGTATTATAGGTAATGAAGTTCTTCTTAAGCCAATCCACAGAACATTAGGATGAGAAATTTCTCATACATTCATCATAAGTCTGATTTTTGTTGCGAGTATATCTAAATATACATTACGCCGAGAAATAGAGACAGACATGAGAAGAATGAACAAGAACTGAAAAGAACTAGAAAAGAAGGCCCAGGACAGAGTGGGTTGGAGAAAGCTGGTCGACGGCCTATGCTCCATTGGGAGTAACAGGCGAAAGTAAGTAAGTAAGTATATCTAAATATACTCACTACTGACTGACTTCAAGAGATATTTCCTTGAGTTCTAATGGGAAGCAGTGGCCAGTGGAGTTCTATCAAGTCTGTTGTAGAGATATCAACTCACTGAAGACAATTGGTAAACGGTCGCTCAAAATCATGGATTGGTTGAAGTTAGACAATAACACCGTTGTAAGCCGGCTCAGTAGTCTATCGGTTAAGGGCTCCGGCTCAAGACTGATGGGTCCTGGGTTCAAATCTCGCGAGTGCGGGATTGTGGATGCGCACCGCTGGGGAGTCCCATAATAGGACGAAACGGCCGTCCAGTGCTTCCAGGTTTTCGACGGTGGTCTAGCTCCAATTGACCCATAATTTCAACTATGAAAATATTTCTAAATAATAGCTCTGAAAACGAGTAAGCACTTGTTTGTGATTTACTCGTCTCTGGATTATGGGGAAAAAAGTTTAAACATATCGAATATTGATGATTTTTTAATTTATTTATTTAAACATAGGGGCTCTTGATATTTATGCGCCTCACAAATCCCATTTGATTTGTGTGAAGGCTTTGATACTGCCCAGGTGCCCAAACTGAAACAAATGTTTTATTAAGGGGCCACATACGAGCCTCTCACCCAAAGATGTGATCCACAAGGCAGTATAACATCGTAAGGAGATGCAGTCTCATGGTAGTCAGTGACCAACGATTGATTCATACTCCATTTATTCATTCAGGATGCTCGTGCCCATGTGCACCATGTGGTTTGGAATGAGGATTTTCCAGCTGCCGTAGTTGGACTTTCCGTTTCCAGCAACCCGGTTAAAACGCCGTACATCCGCTTTTCGTTCTTTCAATTTCGTAAACAACACCCTTGCCACGAGAAGGCAAGGAGTTGATTATGGTAAGAATGCTGATGTTTAGTTTCTAATCTCAAATAGACTGCTTGGAGTTTTATGATAACATTTTTGTGAAAACAACAGTGATATACTACTATACTGATAGAGGCAAATAATGTCGTTCCACATCTAAACAACTAAGGATAACACAGAGGTGTGTTCTTTCTACCTGTACATACATTTCAACAATAATATTCAGGAGAAACATAATCTGAATTCATTCACCTTGTGACGAAGTATTATCGATATCTATTAACGTGTATATATATTATGGTTGTATGGTATATCTCATTTGATAAGACAGGTAATTTTGTTTGATATTTTTTTTGAAGTGAGAACGATAAGAACCTACAAATTAAACATGCTTTCAACTTACACCAAACTACACTAGGTAAGTGTATACAATCAATAAAATTGTAGGTCCAGGAGTAACGTCAGTCTTAACTGATGAATGTGCATTTTTTTAAGAAGAATCGAGAGCCTAAATGATTTTTACACTTACAAAATGAAATTACATAATAATACTATATGAGTGAATAGTTGAGATAGAGCTATTTAGAGGATTCATTGTTCATTCATGCTATCAGAAGACGATTTGTAATATGTGAATGATGAAGATACATTTTGATTAGTCTTGTGTTTCCAAGTCGAAGAAGATGTTTTTGATATCAATTATGAACGGTGTAAATAAAAACTTTACACATTATTCATATGACTCCATTTACAAAACTGTGTTTTATTATTTGGACGTGGTAAACCGTTTGATGTTTGATTTAATGGTTACTTAGACAATGAACTTATTTTTATTTTATTGAATTAAGCATTCAAATGGCCACAGGAATATCAGAAAACACTCAGTTCGATTGTGAAGAGTTATCAGTCCTTCAAACTATGATCAAAAGCTAGATGTCATCTGTAAACATTCGTATAAGAATAAATTAACAAAACGTGTGACAGACTGATGAAATCACTACCAGAAACAAACCAAATTTAATTCAGTTCTATGGGAAACATTAAACAATTTGTTCTGACTAAACCGAATTCCATAGAATAACAAATATAATCAGGATATGCAGAGATGGATAGTGGCTAGCAGTGGAATCCAGGACGCGCGTTTCGTCTTATTCGGGACTCGTCAGCTGGATTCACCTGCCTATGGCTTAACGCAGTATCGAGGCGATCCGTATAGGATCTACATATGTCTATAAGAGTCTGATCGATCACATTCCTGAACATCAATGGAAAGAATAAGACAATCAATACAAAAATGAATTATTTTTGTAGTTTGAAATTTTACTTACAAATTAGTATGCAGCATTCGTTTCAGGAAACACTCTGAAAGGAAGATTATCTTACTAATTGTTATGTTCTGAGTAATCATTTCAACTGATTCCTCGTTTTTTCAATACTTTGATCAACACAACTAAAGGATTCACATATTTTTTTACTTTTATGATTCCAGGCTATGAATACATGGTCTGTGGAAAATCCATAGTTCAATTTACAGCTTTGAAACATTATCAACATCATTATCATTTAACGCTAACACTACAAGCTTGAGTTTTCTTTTCATTGTAGATGGATTAAATACTTTCAGACAGTACACCAGTTTGTCCATTATTAATATCAATGAGACAATATTTTGACGAAGTCATCAACGCCCCGATATTCTTTTGGCGGTAAATATTTCCTTCGTTAAAAGTACATTCTATTTTAGTTTACGAGTTACAGCGTTACATTTCCGTAAGGAGCAGTGGATGATTGTGAAAAACTAGTTTAAAAAAGAAGCTGAATGATTCATTTCACTGATCACATTTAATTTTAATTCTATTTATAACCACTGATGATTCAAATGAAGATTTCTGTCAGTGTTTGTCGCATTTACACCATTCCGTCAATCGAAGATTTGAGCTTGCTTAAATTACGAAAAACTTGCTAAAATGAATCACTTAGCGACAATGTACACAGTGTATGTCATTTCACTAACCACACATGATCTTTAAAACAGTATATAAATACACCATTTTCTAACTACTTTAATTTTGGCAAGATGTTTCTATTCATTGCATTGATGTTGGTCCTTGTGTCAGTTTTTCAAAATCCATATATGGGTAAGTCTCAAAGTTGTAGAAACTAGTCGTCTTCATTAGCCAAGCGAACTCACTGCATTACTAGTAATATTTTATAGAAAAAGAAGTGATGAAGTGAATATGAATCATTTCGAATTAACTTTAAACATTTTCATATCACAAAATATGAACAGCTCCATCTTGATAACTTTGAAGTTGCCTTAATTGGAGAAACAGTTCAGTGATAGTACTGTCCACTATTTTAGGATACATTACTTTCCCTTCATGGGAATACACAACTACAATCGAAAAAGCTAGATGTTTTCATATCTATAGTGCGCATAAAAAGTGAAAAGTGGCTGTAAATAGGCAATTACTAGAATATAATGTATTTGTAATAGTAAAACAATAATAGCCATAGAATAAGAAGTTATAAGTCACCATAATGTACAAGTCTTATTCTACAAATATATTTTTAGAGGTTCATGATTAAGTTCATCTCAGTTGAATTCCGAAATAACTGTCAATTGTTTGAGTATTAGCTTGAAACTCGAATATATGTTTGGATGATATGTTGTATGTTACTGCATGTAATCTGTAATGAACTGAGCAATTAAAGATATAGACGATTTGATGAATATACAGAACTATTTAAAACGGCTAGTTCATTGCCAATTAATACTGTAACTCTACGTGGCTGAAATCCTACTATCCCTGAAATAAAACTTGCGAACAATGAATCGTCCAGTTCACAGAAAGACAATACCTTATTAAGTGCCCATAAAACTGCTGCAGTACCAGGAATTCGAGAAATTTAAAATCCGGATATCAACTCCAGATTTCTCAAAAAGGGGAGGTGTTGTATCCCCCGGTGAATTACGAATGGTAACTCTGAGGTCTATTTATGGATTAAGTTAATATGCCTATTTCCTATTGTACAATTATTACGTAACTGAACTATTCATATTCGTATTTCTCTTGTTATCATACGATTCTTGAGTCATAATCAGTTTATCGATTACTTTGTTTTGTATAAAAACCCAGTTTGTTTGTAAATAATGATTCATATTGCCGAGGCTGTTATTTGTGTTCTGGACTTAACGGGCTGGGCTAGGCAGATAGGAAGGTCCGATACGCACTCTAGACTGCTCATACGATTTCAAGTATCATCATTCACGTCCGATCAGTAAAATTCACTTCTCTCTAATTACATGTTCATATATATTACGAGTCCATACGTTATAACACCTATTCTTTCTCTTCTTTCATATTATTCGAATGATTTAGTTGTGAAATATTTACACAAACACGTTGGTCAACATTGAATCGTTGACCAGGAATTTTTTTTCTTTTTATTATTGTTGAATTTCCAGTGGATCGTAAGTCAATTGTTGAGATATAGAATTATTTTAAATGACTAGTTCATTGACAACTAATCTTTCAACTCCACTGATAAGTTTTAGTTTATTGCTTGAAATCATTTCACATCAGACAATCATTAGTCATTTACAAAATCTCAGCGAATTCATTACAAAATGAAGCTGTAATTTGTTTATCATAGTTGAAAGCGTGAGTCAATTGAAGCTAGACCACCATGGAAAACCTGGAAACACTGGACGGCCATTTCGTCCTATTATGGGACTCCTCAGCAGTGAGCATCCACGAACCCGCTCACGCGAGATTCCATCTCACTGAATTCATCATAGAATGAAGCTATAATTTGTTTACTAACAGAGAAAGTTCTACAGTCTAATCATTATGAACGTAATCACGGGTTACACTGAACAGATAAGAAGATAGTGTTTCTTTTCAGAAATTGTAATTATCCACTATTGAACATCCGTCAAATGGTTTATTTCAGTACATTGATCTACATTAGTAAGCTAACACATTCACACATTGTGTGTGTAATAAAGTACGTGTGAATTACATCTTAAAATATCCATTGGAAATAAACACTTTCGATACCAACAAATCTGGAATAAACAAAAATTTAATCCGATCTACCTTTCATCCAGCTACGCATAAAATGTTATTTATTGTAAAGTAGTTAGATTATGTTTCGGTTAAGTATGATTTAATTGTAAGAAATTCAACTGAATATTTCACTGGGAAAGTATTTCCGAATTGATTTGTCAATTGTGTGAACTGTGAGTGCCTTTGGTCTGGAAATTTCTTATAATTTCTGCATGAATGTTCAGTTGTGACTGGAAGTTCAAGACTTTGTCATAGGATGGTTTCTGAAATGAAGCCAATATCTTTGCATTTCATAAGTGGACAATCTGGAGATGAATAATAATTTCTTAGTTTATGACCAACTCTCATTTACGAATGAGTAAATGAGTTCTAGAAGTTAGAGATTAGTAGTACCTTAGGAATAGGATTTTGACGAATTTTTTATCATTTTGTTATTGTTATATACACTCGAATGTTACAAAGTTTTATCAGACGTGGATTCGTCGAGAAATTTCCTTCAGTTATTCCCTGCAGACTAAACATCAGTTTTCCAATTACACTAATATTTGCAATCTTCCATTACTGAAGAATTCAGTATCTTGTTTATGAGTCGAATTTTTGAATCTGCTAAGAAACAGAAACTGATAATTTATTTCTTAAATATAAATATTATTTTGCTAGACGATTGTCTGTGTCACTCCCGTGAGTAATTTGATGTTTCTAATAGGGTTCCATATACAATGACTTTTATATTCATTTAGAAGAGTATTGCCGTCAATAATTTGACAAATATATACCATCTAAAACATTATTAACTTGCAACCATGTCGATTTCTGCATCGCATATACAAAGATTTCGTATGTAAATGTGGACTGATCAAACTCAGTTAACAATATCACATTCGATGATAAGACCTGCATATCTACATTTGTCACTCATCAACTATAAAATGGACTAGATTGTTATTGTTTTATTATTTGGAAAGTTTGTGTAAATTACAAAATTATCAAAATAAGCTTGAATAATCGCATTGGACAATGATGGTTTGATTTATTTTGGACGTTTTAGTCACTTCATGAGTTAATACATACTTACTGTGAATGGTTACTATGACTGTGATTCTATTACCAATAGCATATTTTACCTATTTTAGGGGACAACTAGCTGAAAGATTGGTACGTTTGTATAATAGAATTTCATTGTGTTAATTTAAATCATGTGATGCTTTTGTCCAAAAAAACTAGAATTTATAACTGAATAAATACTGGTGTAGTGCCGCAATTCGTTAATCGTTTACTTGGATAACCGTTATAATTCTAAACTTAACGGTGCGTAAAATCAGAAGACAAAGGATAGCAGCAACTACAGTTTATTGTCGAATAACTCAGGTCAGAAAGTTAGCAACACCTGAGCGAATAAATAACGAGCGAGTGAACAGGCGAATAAGCGAAGGAAGTGAACGAGGCGGAAATGACATGCAGTGGAGATAGCTGGTAAGCCAACTCGAGAGCGAGGCGAAAGATGATGCGTATTGGAGATGGCTGGGAAGCCAACTCGATTTAAGCAAGCGTTAATCAGCATTTATAGTCGGACAAAAAACGAGTGACAGACATATGATGAATAAGATAAGAAGTGTACACATATATGCTCATATAAAAGTATAGTCAAGATCAATAAGCGAATAGTGAACAATATCAAAATATGACTCATGACAGGCGAATTGGCTTGGCCAGTAGCTAGGATAAAGTATATGGGCTTAACAAATAAACTGATACTACACTGGAACCCAAATATTTTGTTACCTTTGCAAAATATTCAGTTTACTCATTTCCTTCTTAGTACATTTGAGAATGTATTTTAACCCTTCTTATCATTAAGCAACTTTTTAAAAGGATAGATGTCAATCAATCGAAATGTTGTTTCACGAGATTTCAGTAACTTGAATTGACACTGAATATAAAACGGTTATTTGGAGGAAATTTTATTCAGACTTAGTGTGGAAAACAAGTAACTTATTATGGAGGAAATTTCAATGATTCAACTTACAATGAACTAAACATTTCACTCGGTAGACTGATTTAAGCTTTTTCAATGGGAATGAATAGGGAACAAATGTATCTATTATGCATATAATAGACAAACCATTCAGACATATTCAGATGTTAAGAAGACACAATATATAAACCTTGTATAGAGTTGAGATCATGAGTAAATTGAAGCTAGACCACCATGAAAAACCTGGAAGCACTGGATGGCTGTTTCGTCACATTATGGGACTCCTCAGCAGTGCACATCCACAATCCTGCACTCGCGAGATTCGAACTCAGGACCTCCCAGTCTCGAGCCAAAGCCCTTAACCGATAGACCACTGAGCCGGCATCCAACGGTGTTAATGTCTAACTTCAACTGATTCACGAAATTGAGCTACTATTCACTAATGTCATCAGTGAGTTACTATCTCACAACAGACCTGGTTGAACTCCACCGGTTACTGCTTCTCACTAGAACTCCAGGAAATACCTCGTTGAGTCAGTCACTAGTGAGCACATGATCGCGTGGGGGATCGTGGAGGCGCACTGCTGAGGAGTCCCAAAATAGGACGAAACGACCTTCCAGTGCTTCC
>NW_017386100.1:47478-48722 GCF_000237925.1 Schistosoma mansoni | reverse complement strand
TATTTTTAGCTGTTTATTAATTTAAGGTTTTTCTTATTCTTGGAATTGAAATAGCTATTACACTGTTGATCATCATAATCTTATCAGTGTTGTTAGTTGTCCAATCAACCATAGAAGTAAATATTTTGTAGGGAGTAAAAAAAATTTATTATTATTATTAGGTTTATTCAATATTATATTATTTGGTACAAAATCTAATTCTCAGCATAAAGTATTTCAACATGTTTACGTTTCTTATTTCTTCGTTGCTCCTGATGATAGACATTCAGTGATCGCCAGTTGGATGTCAGCAGTTCAGTGAATCGATATATGAATAATGTATATTCTTTTTGCTGCATGTTCCCAGCAAACACGACATCTCTGATTAGACCTTTCGTAACTTTTACAGCGGAAGGTAGTACAGTTTTCAGAAACGCAACGGAATAGGTTATGTGCTTAATAGCCATAATTATGTATTAAAACAAACAATATTAGATAACTTGTTGAAATATATAGATGACGGGAAACAGGTAGCCCAGATGTTTAAGCAGGCTGTCCAAAAAAGATTCAGTTCATAAAACACAGAATCCATGGACAGTTTTACCTTGGATATTGATGTACGTTTTTAGTTATTGCAATTTTATCATTATTATCACCTGTTGAGTTAAAAGTAATAATACAAATTCTAATCAAGTTTTCCGAAAGTTTATTTGTCACATTCAATTATGTACCCATTTGGAACAACATGTCAATCAGCACAATTTGCTCATCACATTAATAGACGGATATCGGTGATCAGGAATCCATTATCAAATAACAAGTCGGACATGCATGCTGTCTGAATTATGTTAATGAATAATGATCCCATCACCTTTATTACAGTTTATAATGAATAACAATCCAACTTTTCTACTCTTTATGGAGCTTGTCTTAATTTTTAAGCTACATGTTATGGTTGAACTATAATCCTCATTTTAATTAATGTTATCACCCCTGAACGAAAATTGCATTCTGTCAGAATATTTAGATTGAAGTGAATACCTACTTGGAAACACAAGACTCATCAAAATATATTTTCAACATTCATAATTGACAAAGATAACATATTACAAATCCTCTTCTAATAACATGCATGAACAATGAATCCTCTGAATAACTCTATCTCAACTATTCGCTAATATAGTATTATATGGTTTTGGTGGAGAAGATTTGTAACTCAGGTGGGTGATTTTGATGTAGGTGTTTTCTCTGAGCTGGATGGTTTG
>NW_017386100.1:10624-47278 GCF_000237925.1 Schistosoma mansoni | reverse complement strand
GTAGTTTTATTTAGGATGTGTGAATTTTCCTTTAAAGTTGTACATATATGAAAATGACGGTTAAAGATTATTCTCATTCATTTTGATTTATTTTGTAGATGTTCTGCTTTTGTGTTGAGTATGTTGATTATATTCTATAGAGAAATAACAAATGAATATCTACTCACTGTTGGTCGTATGCATCCCAAGCATGGTTGTGTCAATTTTTAAATTCAGTTTACCAGTTTTTGAACTTTTTTAATACATACAAGTTTAGATCTAAGTAGGAATGTGATTACAGCTACTAATGTAATATGATTCTCTTATATGATATAGTGGATGATTACAGTTCTAACTTGCTTATTGATTTCAGGGACAATCTATTTTTGATCTCTGCACGTCAAACAAGTCAGGCAACAAAATATGAGAGAGCTCAGTTTCACTCACCTTTCTATGTGAATCAGAAAGCATATATGCAGTAAACGATGATCCTCGTGACGAATCTATATGTATACAATTACTTCAAAACTGAATCATCATTAGGCAATGATGAGAGAAAAACTGAAATAAATATTCTTTACAATGTGACTCCCAATATATCGGTAAATGCACATTAATCTAAGAGCCTTGCATTTCTTTATTCATCTATATTTGTCTTGTAAAAATCATTGGAAAATGAACATCAGCTTTCTCGTAAACATTTTCTAACCATAATCTAGTAAAAACTTCACCTATGACGACAGAAACTTTTCTGCAAGCGGTCAACTAAACGTTGACCACTAATTAAAATTTTGTTTAAATTTGTTATATTTCAGTCGATATTGATCGGTATAGCGGTTGGAATTTCGATTTTGGATCTATACGTCTACTTGAAAGTTGCTGCCATCGCAATTACCTTGATATCTTTTACATGTTCCGTATTCATTGGACGTGCAATCCAAATACGATTAGCCGATCACTTCGTGTTGTTTTTAATATATTTTCTGGTTATTTCCATTGCTTTTGTTGCAGCTGCGACTGTGTTTTATGTTTTAAACCGACGAGTATGTGAACGAGTGAAACTGTTTTTTTTACCAAGCTACTCATTGTTGATATGACCATGTTTTCATGAAAATACATCAAAGGAACTACTATTATACTATGATAGGATTCTTTTACGACCTAAACATCTGATAGACACTTCAAACACAAAGTAACTGGATAATACTTCCAATACACAGTAGAAAATAATTAAATACTCAGTTCACTCTTAAGTTTCAAATTTAAATAAACGCTTTCGCAGCTAGTTTGTTTTCAGAAAGCAGTTGTATCGACCTACTTATACACTTCAAATCGTAGACGTTTTCTAAGTGACAGGTGGGTAAGTAATCAGTTTTGCGAAAATAACGAAAACGAATTGGTTTGATAAAGTTATTCTGAATTAACGATTACGTTAAACTACGTTGGGTATTAAATTCACTTGGTATTGTTTGTTTGAATCTTCCCATTCATATTTAGGACTACAATTGATCAGTCTCTTATTGGCATATAGGCATACAGGAATTATCAGTTTTGCGAGCGAGCGCTTAACCACCAGACGACTGAGCCGGTATCCAATGTTGTAAATGTCCAACTTCAGCTGATTCTTTATTCATATATGTTTAACCAACAAACTTCTATAATTTTGGCCACCGTAACTATAACAGTTTGTGCATGATACTTGTACAAGAAAAAATCACGGTCTTCAATTAAACGTCTTCAATACATAATATGCATCAATCTTCTTCTAAACAGTAAAAGTCCGAGGTTACGGAATTTTGAAGATGAGTTGCATCTAAATATGTAGTTCATTTCATTTCACAGTCACTTTTTGATATTGATAAATTTATGCTTAATATCCGTTTGTTAAATATCAACTTATCAATGCATTTTAGCCAGCATTGGTCGCTCTCGAAGTAGGTGGTGACATAATTCTATTCCTTGTAAGTAACATTCACTTATGTATTTATTTATGCAGCATTACTAGTCTTCATAAATAATCAACTGTATAATACAATAATTTGGACTGATAAGAGAATTCGTCACTATCTGCAAATAATAAGAGCAGTTTGTTGAGGTTTACGTGAATGATACATTCGTCGTTTTCATATCATGCTTCAGCCTTTCATCGATTTCCAACGAATACTCATGGCTCTCTTTAACGTAAACTTGAATGGCTATAAAATATTTCCATTTACTTGCAACAGTGAAAATACTACTTATTTGGTTTCATATGTAAGTAGATTAATGTTTCAATGATCCATTTCAGGATGTAATATCCTTACTACTTTCAGTGTTGATATAATTGTATATGTAATTTGTGGAATAATTGAACATTCATTTTCTGGGTTAATCTAATCTCCTCACACACTGTTTTGAATTTCTCTTAACAGATAACAATCTGCTTCACTCAATTTACTGTTGGAAAGCATCCACTCCATGTCTTCCCTCCATGTTGGACGTTAGCAGTATTAGTACTGTATACTCTATTTTACACCAATTTGTCAAATAATTTATATTTGGCTGAAACTATACAAAACATCACTCATATCAAGCCTCAATTGAAGTTTTACTGTTTATAAGAAGATGAATGTGATCGTTTTCGACGTCATTCGTGTTCACTTTCAAACGGATTTGCAGTAAGCTTTCTCATTCAGACATTTCCAAACATTCTAATTTCGTTCCATCTATAATAAAATATAAGTTGAACAAAATGATTTCTGTTACTTTATTTTGTTTTCTACGAGGTATTGGAATATCAACCAGTGATATATGGAAAACACTTAATAAATTAAATAATCTTACTGCCTGAAAGAGTAAACAGTATACTCAATGACTTTTAAGTACATAAAATGCATGTAAATGAATACATCTGACATTATTATGTTGATTAATTTACATTATTGTGAATCTAGTCTTCTATAAATGTAGACGAACATATAGAAAGAACAACTAAAAGAAGTAAGAGACGAGCTTAGTTGTGAATTTCTTCAAATGATCTACAGATTGAAGTGCACATTTCTTACATAAAGTTAAGTGAATTCATTCCAGAAAGGACTATCAATAATGTCAATAATGTTTCCAACTTAATAAATCAGTTAGTTCGGATTTCTGAAATACACTTCAGTTGACTTATAGTGTCGGAACAAAGAATTATAATACCGCTTTTTCAAGGAAATTTGTAATTCAGATAGGGATATTATGTAAGTAACAGTCGGTACACAATAGAAGTTTTCGTCAAACTATATTTACATATTTGGGTGAGACATTTAATGGTGCGCATTCAAATTAGAACGCCTGTTGATTCCTTAGTTTCGTCTCTAGCATACGAAAATAAACACATTTGTGAATTGTTTACTGAAAACTTTCAGCATGTATTAATGATTTATATGTATGTATATAATAGTTTTATAAGCCATTATAATACAATATCATTTAGAGAGTTGAAAAGTTTACGGAACGAAGTTTTATAACATTGAACGAAGAAAATGAACCCGGAAGCAAGTACAGCATGTGTTATATCCTCGCAGCCTTACTAATTATACTTAGACACACGCAACCACTTCAACTCCCGACACTCATAGTAACAATATTAAAGACTGATTCATCTGAAGATTTATCCACTTCAAAAATAAGACGACATTAGCAACAATGCACTTATTCATGTGCTCATGCGGTTGATAATTTAAACAAAAGCGATAAATATATGATAAATAAATGATCCATTTATTTGGCATTGATCCCTCCTTATTACGTCTTAGTAATTTTTGATCACAAGGGGTTTTATGAATATTTCAGTATTTTCATAGTTGAAATCATGAGTCAATTGAAGCTAGACCATCTGAATTCGAATCTCGCTAGGCGGAATCGTGGATGCGCACTGTTGAGGAGTCCCATTATAGGACGAAACGGCCATCCAGTGCCCCCATATTTTTTATGGGGGTCTAGCTTCAATTGTCTCATGATTTCAATTATGAAAAATTACTAATTTTTCACACGATTTAATCTTCAACTCGATCGAATTGTAATTGCACTATGAAATATCTCTCATCCTGTCTAATCCACGTGTATTCTGATCACAGATCATAAATTTTCGCTTGACCTGTATACAGAATCAAGTATACATTCTATATGAGTCATATCAACATTACCAATTCGGTTTGACAATCCTAAATTTACATGCTTTAAACGATGTACTTTGCCTTTAACTCTCCACTTTATTTTCGGATTATTAATTTAGATATATAATTGTAGAACTTGAAGAGAATTTATCGAAAAGTATATTCTTCATTCAAATTTTAGTCTTTTAATACATGGGTGTATTTAGGATACAAACAAGTAATAGGCATTTAAGCTGTTCTTCTATCATGGAAGACAACTCTCAAGCCACCCATTCTCAGTTCAAAATTGTTATCTGTCTGTAATCTTCTAGTTCTTTTAATTCACTTAGTATTGTTTGTTTGGATCTTCCCATCGATGTGTTTAGGACTGCAACTGGTCAGTCTCTAATTGGCATATTTGGATCTTCCTTTCGATGTGTTTAGGACTGCAATACTAAGTGAATTCAAACTTCACCACATCGCACAAGCAAGTGGCTATCAGGACTCAGTGGCCGAGTGGATAACGCGATGGCGTTTGAAGCGAGGGTACTGGGTTCGAGTCCCAGAGTGAACATCAACTCTGAGATGCAGGTACATCCAGCTGACGAGTTCCAATTAGAACGAAACGCGCGTCCTGGATTCCACTGCTAGACACTATCCATCTCTGCTTACCATTCTAGTTCTTTTGTTATCTTCAAGCATTGGTTACGGATGATAAAAAGAAATGAATATTCTCCAAAGACTTGAAATAGTGTTTTATTTGTTGCATCAAAACTGAGATCTCATGAGTTCGTTGGCAGAATAAAATTACTGTAGAGTTAATGTTTCGTCGTTTCAAGTTTTCTTTAAAGTATACCTACTCATGAAACGTTGTCCAGTCTGTAGAGGTCTTCATATTTCTTGAACCATTAAACCATCAAAGTTAAATTCATGAATGGCCAGATTGCATACATATGGAAGATGAATCTATAAATACTGCAATATATCCTCACTATGAGTTAATGTCAGCTGCTCGTGTTAAGTTCGTTTGCTTTCTGTATCAATTCACTTCTAGTTGAACTCATTTTTGTATATTGTTTTATACTACATTTGATATTAAGTAAACAGTTTCCTTTTTTGATAATATTAGAAAGCATGATGTTACACGTTTATTTGTTGTGTAATATCCTAAAGTATTCATGCAGAACAAACAGATTTACTTTATTTTCTATGGCAATTACGATCCATCAACTTTTGTAACAGTCATTTTCAGCTTTGGTGCACTGACTGAATGGATTTTTAAATGCAAGTTATTCCATATTTGTATATTCTTAGCATTCCTCACTGTACTTTAAGCTATCACATGTTGTGACCTACTTTTCATGTTATTGATAATGATCGCTCTTTATTTTTAGAGATACGCATGTGGTAATCGCAATAAATACTTCGTGACTTGCGGTTTACAACGAATCATACTAATAGAACAGTTTTTCAGATTATTGTCTGTTTTCGAACCTTGGTTTCATCCGCCTTTCAGATGCATATTTATTATTATTAGCTTCATTCACTATTATATTTTGGTACTACACTTATTTCTATAAAAGGAACCAGATTTCTTCACCTACCTGTGTTTACCTTCTCACTGATATTCGACCAGAAATTTAAACATCCACACACTACCCACTAATCCACTGACCTGAGTTAGTTGATAACTACCACAAAGGAGATGGAGTGAAGATTGATAATAATATAGAGATATCTGGTCGTGTGGCACAAAACTGTCTTCTGTAATACAAAAAGGAAGATATACGAGTCGACACTATACTTTACGTGGTGAACACCAGAAGTTTGTTCTTCTATTTCTCTATGGTTTGTAAGACTTCAGTATATTCTATTTCATTAAATTGATGATCAGTGATAACTGACTCAATATGTCCCCCTTGTTTGCTCAAAAATATCAAAGCACACTTAACCACAACTGGTAGGTTGTTACATATAGATCGATTTTTCATACCATATGAAATGGATTTATGGCAGTTTGATGGTATTATATTTATCCAAAAACTGAAACAGATTGTTGTTTCTTATAGCAGTATATATTGACAGCTTGTGGATAACATTTCAAACGAATATCGTCATATGTGTTTATGTTACTCAATCGCACTGAAATTATGGTAACAATAGATACAAAAATGTGTAATCTTTTATGTGATATAAACAAAAAAGAAATAAAAAGAACTTGAAATGACTGTCTGAAAGACTTCAAATCAGACGGTCAATCGTATGTGTGATTACACTGTGTTATCATGTCAACACTTTATGTTTTGAGTAAATGAAAGACTGCAGATATTGTTCAATTCCCTGACATACATTTAATGTGAGTAAAAATGGATTAACATAGTCATTCACTTCATTTTCTATATGATACTGATTGCTAATATAAAGTTTCGAATGATTAGGTGCTAAAACACTACACATGGAACTCAATAAGCAACTGGATAAATTTCATATTCAATGTATAAGCAGACCCCTAAATAAAGCCCTGAATGTCTTAAATATTTTTATTAATGTCAGAATGTGTGTATTGAAAAAGATTGCCGAACTGACTGTATGATTTTTCTGGTAATATTGATGAACATATTTTAAGAAAGTAGTCCACAATATGAGGTCTCGAATCAGTTACAGTGGTTTGGTTCCCTCAAAGATAATGATACACTTTATTACGACTTGAAATTCATGTCTTTGGCTTTTGGAAGAGAAAGATCGATGAGTATAACAAAGTATGTTTACATATGATTCATGAGTTTATACGTTTTCTGTCAAGAATAGATTTTTGCGCAGTGAAGCTTATAATATAGTCTGTATAATCAAGATACTGTATTTTAAACCATCAGAGAACTGACGATTATTTTTTGATATACTGATTTATTACAGCACATCAACAACCGAACAGCTCTCTTAACGATCTTCATAATTCAGCTAGATTGTCTTAAAACTTCATATTGATAATAATAATAATAATAATAAAGTGCTTAGTACAGTAAGCGACAGTTAGCGTTAAACATGAAATATTTTTCATGCACACGAACAAATACAGAAGAAGACAACTAGTGTAACAGCAGCCTCTACATCAATAGGCTTCAACATACGCAAAGGCTTCTCAGAGATTCTCAAATACAACATGAAAAACACAAACCCAGTCACACTTGATGGAGAATTCCTGAAAGAGGTGGAATCTTTCACGTACCTGGGAAGCATCATCGATGAATGTGTAGGATCTGATGCAGATGTAAAAGCGATGCCGGATACCATCAGCAACAGCTTACTGTGTGAGAGGACTAATTAGCTTCCAGCCGAAGAGGAAATAAGTTTAAGATGTTTGCAGTGGATCGGACATACATTGAGGAAATCACCAAATTACATCACTCGGCAAGCCCTAACTTGGAATCATGATGGGAATCAGGAAAAAAGAAGACCAAATAATACACTGCATCAGGAATTGAAAGCAAACCTGAGAAGGATGAATAGCAACTGGAAAGAACTGGAGAAGATTGCCCAGGACAGGGTAGGATGGAGAATGATGGTAAGCGTCTTGAGCTCCTACTCGAGGTGTAACAGGCGTACGTAAGTAAGTAAGTAATGAATAATGTGTTTTCAATATACACTTATTCCCGAACGTTTTCATGCATACATATAAATACATCCTTAGTAACACCTTCGTAAAAGTTAATTTCACGAAATTTAAAATAAAACAACTGCGGTTATATCTCAAGTATACATAAATTAATTTCTACCTTTCTTCAGTATAGCGAAGAATTGACTATCATTGCTAATATACAGTACTTTTATACATAACAGTATATCGACTGAAAATATTGTTGTGTGTGCTACTAATCTTAAAAGATATACGTAGAATGTATTATCAATCGAAAGTGTAATGCCTGGCGGCAGAAGATTAAGGAGATCGAAGATTGGAGAAAGAGAACAGAGAGTAATTGGTGTGGTAACACATGAACAATAAAGTCTGAGACGATTGACTGACAATTTGCAAGTGTAGTATTTACTGTATTGTTCTGAGACTTCACTAAGAGACTTTGTAATTTTATGATCAAATACACTTTGTTTTCCCCACTAGTGTTCTCTCTCAGCACAATATTACTAACACATTAAAAATGAACGCGTACGATTTTCATGTCATTATACTTAGTTTGTGAACGAAGAATTTAGTTTACGGCTCCTTTACAGTGTTATTTTTTTCTTGAGTATCTAACTCTTGATATCTCTTCTCTCTTGAACGGAAGATGGATGAAGACAATTATTTACTAATACTTGATTGTTTGTCATCTTTCCATTAATGTCTCCGGATATCCACCTTCTGTGAGGTCCTTCTCTAGGCTAGCCAATAACTTGAGGAACAATCGTTCCTCAAGGATTTACTATGCCAGGCAAGTCAATTGAAGAGCGGTAAGACAAAAAGCATCAAGCCCAAGGTTCGAAGACGAAGTTGTACCACTGACTTTACATAGGTGTGATGGCAGTAACACGCATACAGGATCCTAGTGTGGTCATTCGCTTGATCTCACCTCGCCTGAACGGAGAGCCAACAAGATACACCCTTCGTGTATCTGCGACTCGATGGCTAGTTCTCGTGGACTTGCAGGTGTAGGCATAGCACTTAGTACAAAAGCAGAACAAGCATTATTAGAGTGGGTCCCCGTTAACAGTCGCCTATGTGTTGTTCGACTAAATGGCTCCATAGGAACTCGGAAAGATCGGGAGACACGCCGTTTTTTTACGTTTCTACCTAAGCTTCACTGACTGCAGACCGGATGAAGAGAAAGATGAGTTTTACAGGAAGCTCTGTGAATTCATTCAAAAGGCTAAGTGCTCAGACATAATACTCGTTGCAGGTGGCTTTAAAGTCCAGCTAGTTAGCCTAAACCAAACAGAAAGACTTTTGGGTGGGTATTTTAGTATTCCAGCCCAGTGAACAGATCATGGTGATCGTCTGTTGGAACTATGCTCAGACAAACGTTTATTTTTAGCAAACACTAATTTTAAACATAAGGAGAGATATCGTCTTACATGGCGAACACCTGCATCAAACCAACGATGGACTCAAATAGACCATATTGCCATCGGTCATCGTTGGAGAGGCTCGATGGAAGACTTTCACTCGGTCTCGAATATATGTTTGGAGTCTGGTCATGCTCTAATATGGTCATGCATTTGCTTGTGCCTCAATGGATGCAGAAAAACCACATTTAACTCAGTGACGCGATAGCCAAAAGTAGGTTCCAGGAACAACAGAACTCACATCTACGCAGTTCTGTAGACGTGGCTGACCCAGATGATGCTTGGGAAGATATAAGAACAGTAGTGTAAATAACAATAACATCTATCAGTAATTTAAACCAAAGGGGTACTGATGGGTTCTCGTAAACTCATCTCATCAGGCTCTGAACACGATAAAGAGCAAAAGCAAATAAGTTCTAGGTTAACCAAAAGTCTACGGAACGATCTTGAGCAGTGGTGGGCAAAGGAAGCAAAAAAGATGAAAAAGGCGGTGGGCTGTAGGGAACACCAGTCAACTCTTCAAACTGATAAAAGAAACCAGAAATCAAGTGTAGGCGAAACAATGTTGGAAAAAAATGAGACTCTTATCCGCTCTCAGCCCAGACATTTAGAACGATTGGCGGAAAACTTTAGAGAACAGTTTGGCTGGCTCTCAGCTACTCTACAGTTATTCAGTAGCTAACTGACAACCCTGCTCACCGCTCTGATCATCTTCATTTTGTCTGTAAGGCTAACAAAACCTCTCCCTGAGAATAAAACTAATTTGTGATGATATGAGGTAACAATCAAATTGCTCAGTAAATTTCCATCGTACAATTTTGTTTGTCAGAATATTCCTATCACCAAAGTCATGAAATGATGCGTAAATCCGTAAGCTTAAATGAATAACGAATGTTAACTTGATTTTCCTGTCATTATATTTCAGTCGGTTACAGAAAAGAAGCCTGTTACTGTTACAAAATATTTACTTTAAAAACATAATAGAAGTGAATTAATGTAACATGGTTTTGGTTATCGTTTCAGTAAGGATTAGATCAAACAAGAGTAGATATTCCGCATTATCAAATGATCGTTTGCGAACTTTTGATAAACGCCTTCCATATTGCTAAATACAATGAAAAATGAATGAATTAAAACTTTTATAAAAGATATATAGATTGCACTAAAATTGAACGGAAACTACTGTCAGGAGGAAACAATTTTCTGTTTCAGTAAAGGAACGACCAAACACCTGGTGAGATTTTCAAATATTATCACAGAAATTAATCAATTAACACACCATATATTTCTAAGATTTTGGTCATTGGAATAAGCGAGTTTTGTGGACATACTTAGAGAAATTTATACAATGTCTTATTTTCGAGTGTTAAAATCAGTGGTTAAGGTTTCAATATTCAACCATTATTGTCAGTAATTGTCTTTGCTCAAACTCAACCTGAGATCATTTTATTAGTTTGTAGAAGTGAAAACATGAATAGGTTCATTGATCATTTAAATCTCAACAACTTACATCAATCTAATGATGAATAACACGTTGTAAAAGAAATTTATAAGATGCTTTCCATAAAAAAGTAGAAACTACTTAACCACATGAATTTAACAGTTAGAGTTAATAAAGCACATTTCTTATCGATTAATTATCTTTGAAATTTGTAATGTATTCAATCGCATATCAGGTTTGCGTAGATTTTTACATCACCGATTTGGTGACTGAATACAACAAATACCGGTGGAAGAATAAACATAAATGACAACGCGTTTTCCATGCACGTATTCATATATCATTTTAAAGGTGTCTGTGAGAAAGTTATGAAAACATCAAAACAACTTGAAATTCAATTTACATTTTCATGGATCGACTCTCTGTAATAGAAATAGGAAGTTATAATTATTAAAATAGCAGACATTGATAAGAATCAATGAGAAATGTAAATCACAAGGGGGTTTTTGTGGAAATTTAGTAATTTTATAGTTAAGATCATGAGTCAATTGAAGCTAGATCACCGTGGAAAATCTGAAAGCACTGGACGGCCGTTTCGTCCTATTATGGGACTCCTCAGCAGTGCGCATCGACGAACCCGCTCTCGTGTGATTCGAACCCAGGACCTACCAGTCTCGAGCCAGAGCCCTTAATGTAAAATGTAAATTCTGGTAAAGTTAATCCAGAGGAACTTTACAATCTATTCAGTTGATGAATTTTGCTAAATGAGGAGCACTAATATAAGTGTACTTTGAATATTAGATTTCGTTTAAGGCAATCATTATAAGGTTGCTCTTCTCTTCACTTTATTGTTAACGTTGATATTCGGCAAGAAGTTGACGACTCCGAGTTTACTGTTTGTCTTTATGTGAATTATTATTTTACGTCTTAGTATTCCTTTTTAATATTAACATATTTTCATATGCAAGTCTTATTTTCTGAATGTTACTCGATTATTTATCAAGAATAATGACTACTCGCAATCCAATCTCGTTTCGAACCATCATTATTAAGTATCTGCCAATATATTGTAAAAAAGCATTTGCTGAGCATATGATACAGCTGAATAGAGGATTTACCAGCCTAATCAGAAGTTTAATGTGTACATATTATGTGCTCAGTAAAAATGAAGTGTACCAGAAACGTGGTCATCGAAGGTGTTACATTTGAGTTTGCAGTAAACAACACAGAATGTCATAGAAATAGCATTTTTCAAAATGAGAAGTAATTTTTCTTGACAAATGTAAATGAAATGTCGTTCAAAACAATGTAATACAGGTTTAATTGTATGAAATGACGTGGAACGTACATCTTTCTTCAAATTTAATCCCTCTTGATACTGAACAGAAAATGAAATATATATAATGGAAACATTAAATTGATATGAGAACATTCGTCTAAATTAAAGCGAATAGTTCAGTAGTCTAATATAAGTTTCTTCAATGAAAATAATCAAGTAACAGCAATCTCTAAATATTTAAGGGGATTTGTGGAGATTGCAGTATTTTTCGTGGATCAGTTGAAGTTAGACATTAACACCGTTGGATGCCAGCACAGTGGTCTATCGGTTAAGGGCTTCGGCTCGAGACTGGTAGGTCCTGCGTTCGAATCACACGAGAGTGGGTTCGTGGATGCGCACTGCTGAGGAGTCCCATAATAGGACGAAACGACCGTCCAGTGCTTCCAGGTTTTCGATGGTGGTCTAGCTTCATTTGACTCATGATTTCAACTTTGGAATCACCAAATAACCGAAATCCCGTGGAACAACATTTCGATTGATTGACATCTATCCTTTCAAATAATTGCTCAACAGTAAAACGGTTAAAATCCATTCTGAAATGTACTAAGAAGGAAATGAGTAAAATGAATGTTTTTCAATGGTAGCACAATATTTGGTTTCCAGTATTTATTCAGTTGTAAATTCGAGTGTTTTTTTTCTGGACATAAGCATCACATGATTTAAATTAGCACAATGAAATTCTACTACACAAACGTACCAATCTGTCAGCCAGTTGTCCCCTAAAATAGGTAAAATACGCTATTGGTAATAGAATCACAGATATAGTAACCATTCACAGTAAGAATGTGTTAACTCATGAAGTGACTAAAACGTCCAAAATAAATCAAACCATCATTGTCCAATGCGATCATTCAAGCTTATTTTGGTAATTTTGTGATTTACACAAACTTTTCGGTTAATAAAACAATAACAACCTAATCATTTATTGAGTTTTTAATATTAACATATTTTGATATGCAGGTCTCATCATCAAATGTGATATTGGTAATTGAGTTTGATCAGTCCACATTTACATACGAAATCTTTGTATATGCGATGCAGAAATCGACATGGTTGCAAGTTAATAATGTTTCAGATGGTATATATATGTCAAATTACTAACGCTTTTACCCTTGTATATCAATATAAAAGTCATTGTATAAGGAACACTATTAGAAACATCAAATTACTCACCCGAGTCCCACAGACAATCGTCTACCAAAATAATATTTATATTTGTTAATTAAGAAACAAATTATGAGTTTAAATTTTAAGGAGACACGAATTTCGACTCAAAAACAAGATACTTAGTTACTCAGTCATTGAAGATTGCGAATTTTAGTGTAATTCGAAAACTGATGTTTAATCAGAAGTGAATAACTGAAGGAAATTTCGCGACGAATCCACGTCTGATAAAACTTTGTAACATTCGAGTGTATATAACAATAACAAAATGATTAAAAAATTGTCAAAATCCTATTCCTAAGGTATTACTACTCTCTAATTTTTAGAACTCATTTACTCATTCTTAAATGAGAGTTGGTCATAAACTAAGAACTTATTATTCATCCCAATATTGTCTACTTATGAAGGGCACAGATATTGTCTTGATTCTAGAAACAGTTCTATGACAAAGTCTTGAACTTTCAGTCACAGCTGAACATTCATGCAGAAATTATAAGAAACGTCAGACCAAAGGCACTCACAGTTCACGCAGTTGACAAATCAATTCGGAAATATTTTCCCAGTGAAACATTCAGTCGAATTTCTCACAATTGAATCATACTTAACCGAAACATAATCCGACTTCCCTATAATAAATAACATTTTGTGTGACATTCCTGTACCTGGATGAAAGGTAAATCGGATTACATGTTGTTTATTCCTGATTTGATGGTATCGAAAGTGTTAATTTCTAATGGATATTTTAAGATGTAATTCACACGTAATTTATTACACACACAATGTGTCAATGTGTTAGCTTACTAATGTAGATCAATGTACTGAAATAAACCATTTGACGGATAATCAATAGAGGATAATTATAATTTCTGAAACAGAAATAATGCCTTCTTATCTGTTCAGTGTAACCCGTCATTATGTTTACAATGATTAGACTTTAAAACTTTCTCTGTTGGTAAGCTTCATTCTGTGATGAATTCTGTAAGATTTTGTGAATGACTAATGATTGTCTGATGTGAAATGATTTCAAGCAATAAACTGAAGCTTATCAGTAGAGTTAAAATATTAGTACTAGTCATTTAAAATAATTCTATATCTCAACAATTGACTCACGATCCTCTGGAAATTCAACAATAATAAAAATATAAAAATTCCTGGTTAATGATTCAATGTTATGCAGCGTGTTTGTGTAAATATTTCACAACTAAACCATTTGAATGATAAGAAAGAAGAGAAAGAATAAGGAAGCTTATGAATAGACTTGAAGTATTACTTGGCTACGAACTAGCCGCTTCGAATAGTTCTGCATATTCATAAAATCCTGTATCTGAATTTGCTCAATTGATTACAGATTACATGCAGTAACATACAATATATCATCCAAAAATAAATTCGAGCTTAAAGCTAACACTCAAACAATTGGTAGTTATTTCGGAGTTCAACTGAGATGGACTTACCCATGAACCTCTAAAAGTAATTTGTAGAATAATACTTGTAGGTTATGGTGATTTATAACTTCTTATTCTATGACTATTAATGTTTTACTAATAAAAACACATTATATTCCAGTATTTACATATTTACAGACACTTTTCACTTTTTATGCGCACTATAGATATGAAAACATCTGGCTTTTTCGATTGTAGTTGTGTATTCCCATGAAGGGAAAGTAATGTATCCTGAAATAGTGGACAGTACTATCACTGAACTGTTTCTCCAATTAAGGCAACTTCAAAGTTACGAAGATGGACCTGTTTATATTTTGTGATAAGAAAATTATTAAAGCTAATTCGAAATGAATCATATTCACTTCATTATTTCTATTTCTATAAAATATTACTAGTAATGCAATTGGTTCGTTTGACCAACGAAGACGACTAGTTTCTATTACTGTGATACTTACCCATATATGAATTTTGAAAAACTGACACAAGGACCAACATCAATGCAATGAATAGAAACATCTTGCCAAATGTAAGTAGTTAGAAAAATGTGTGTTTATATACTGTTTTAGAGGTCATGTGTGGTTGGTGAAATGACGTATACTGTCAATCTAGTCACCTACTAAATGTTTCATTTTAGCCAGTTTTTCGTAATTTAAGCAAGCACAAATCTTCGATTGATGCAGCAGTGTAAATTCAATAAACACTGACAGAAGTCTTCATTTGAATCATGAGTAGTTATAAATAGAATTAAAATTAAATGTGATCAGTGAAATGAATCATTCTGCTTCTTTTTTAAACTATTTTCTCTAAATTATTCCTTCTTACAGAAATGTAACGCTGTGACTCATAAATTAAAAATAAACTGTGTTCTATTGATGACAAAAATATTTCCCGCCAAAAGAATATCGGGGCGTTGATGACTTGATCAAAATAGTGTCTCATTGATAATAATAGTGGACAAACTGGTGTACTGTCTGAAAGCATTTAATCCATTTACAATGAAAAGGAAACTCAAGGTTGTAGTGTAAACCTTAAATGATAATGATGTTCATTATGTTTCAAAGCTCTAAATTGTACTATGGATTTTCCACGGACCATGTATTCATAACCTGGAATCATAAAAGTAAAAAAAATATGGGAATCCTTTAGTTGTGCTGATCAAAGTATTGAAAAAATGAGGAATCAGTTTAAATGATTGCTCAGAACATAACTATTAGTAAGATAATCTTCCGATCAGAGTGTTTCCTGAAGCGAAGGCTCCATACTAATTCATAAGTATAATTTCAAACTACAAAAATAATTCATTTTTGTATTGATTGTTTTATTCTTTCCATTGATGTTCAGGAATGTGATCGATCAGACTCTTATAGACATATGTAGATCCTATACGGATCACCTCAATACTGCGTTAAGCCACAGGCAGGTGAATCCAGATGACGAGTCTCAAAAAGAACGAAACGGGCGTCCTGGATTTCACTGCTAGCCAACATCTATCTCTAATAAGATAATGCTTTTAAATTTAGTCTCGATTGCCAGAAAGCTAAAATGTCATTCCATAACTTTCTCAGTGAACTTGTTATTATCTAAAATGTATGCAAGATTTTTCGTCACACAATCTGAGTATATTCTTTCGAATGACTGTAGACTTTTCTTATTTTGGCCATCATTGGTTTTCTTTCGACAGCTAGTTGCGGTTGTTTTGTTGATTACATGGCTAGCAGTAAAACGACTGATGGTCATCCATCAGTGCCACCAGGGTTACAGTGATATCGTAATCTAATATTTGAATAAGACAGATATTCACAGAATAAGAAATATAACGAAGGTCGAAAAGGTAAGTGATTATGATTATTTCGATGTAAACTGAATACCACCTCTGTAATAAGTTGACAACAGACTATGAGTGCTAGATTTTGTCGAAAGATACCTTGGTTTATTATTTGATGGATGATTTCCCTTCAGATATCACCATCTTTGTTACCCAAACAATCATTTAAATTGAAAATCATATTTTCATAAATTCACTTTTTACACGTTTATTGAAAAGGATAATAAGGATATATTCCTCATGTTCCGTGACATTTTATTGTTGTTCACATATAAAACCGATTGAACAGCATTGCAGATAAGTAGCATTTATCATCAATCGATAGTGAAATGCCTGACAAGAGAAGGTGAAAAAGATCAAAGGTAAAAGAACGAGAACAGAGAATGATTGGTGTGGAAACGAAAGAACAATGAAGTCCGAGACGATTAATTGACATTTAGCAAATGAAGAATTTACTGCACGGACCTTAGAATTTACTAAGACGTTCTGTAATATTATATTCGAATACATTTGATTGTCTTCACTTGAGTTCTCGTTCATTACAACTCTTTAAGAAGATATTTAGTGAACAGTTAACAGTTTGTTGAATATGTAAGTAGTCAATTGTATTGTTTTGTAGAAGAGAAAATAGCTGACAACAGGTCGTTATCAAGTTTTGATGGTCACGAGTAGCTGCATACAAATACTGAACGTAATAAAAATATAAAATTTGTTTACAAAGTTGGCAGTTATTTATAATATATCCTGATTATTTAGTATTGTTTGTTTGAATCTTCCCATCGATGTGTTAGGACTGCAACTGGTCAGTCTCTAATTGGCATATGTACATACTGTGCATATTGCCTCAATATAGAATTAAGTCACAAGCATGGTCAGCAGAGATGGCTATCAGGACTCAGTGGCCGAGTGGATAGCACGATGGCGTTTGAAGCGAGTTTACTGGGTTCGAGTCCCAGAGTGAACATCAACTCTCAGATGCAGATACATCCAGCTGACGAGTCCCGAATAGGACGAAACGCGCGTCCTGGATTCCACTGCTAGCCACTATCCATCTCTGCATATCTTGATTATGTTTGTTATTTTATGTAATTCGGTTTAGTCAGGACAAATTCTTTAATGTTTTCCATAGAACTGAATTAAATTTGGTTTGTTTCTGATACTGAATTCAAACAGTTGTGTTTTTCATCAGTCTGTCACACGCTTTGTTAATTTATTCTTATACGAATGTTTACAGATGACATCCAACTTTTGATCATAGTTTGAAGGACTGATAACTCTTCACAATCTAACGGAGTGTTTTCTGATGTTCCTGTGGCCATTTGAATGCTTAATTCAGTAAAATAAAAATAGTTTCATTGTCTAAGTAACCATTAAATCAAACATCAAACGGTTGACCACGTCCAAGTAATAAAACACTGTTTTGTAAATGGAATCATATTAATAGTATGTAAAGGTATTATTTACACCGTTCATAATTGGTATCAAAAACATCTCTTTCGACTTGGAAACACAAGACTAATCAAAATGTATCTTCAACATTCACATATTACAAATCGTCTTTTGATAGCGTGAATAAACAATAAATCCTCTAAAGAGCTCTATCTCAACTATTCTCTCATATAGTATTAATATGTAGTTTTATTTTGTAAGTGTAAAAATCATTTAGGCTCTCGATTCTTTATAAATGATGCACATTCATCAGTAAAGACTGACGTTACTCCAGGACCTACAATTTTATTGATTGTATACACTTGCCTACTGCAGTTTGGTGTAAGTTGGAAGCATGTTTAATTTTGTAGGTTCATATCTTTCTTACTTCGAAAATATCAAACAAAATTACTTGGCTTATCAGTTGAGATATACCACACAATGATAATATACATACACGTCAACAGATATTGTTCATACTTCGTCACAAGGTTGGTGAATTTAGATAATGTATTTCTTGAAAATCATTGTTGAAATGTATGTACAGGTGGAAAGAACACACCTCCGTGTCTTCACAAGTTGTTTAGATTGGATTAGTTATAGAAGAATAAGTCGATAATTTCATCATTGACATGAATCGCCTTTTAATTCATGACGAAGCTCAACGGATAAGTCATCCTCATGGAATTGAAATAACCATGTTTAATAAGCGATCTGATTTCTGCATAAATCCAAATAGAGCAAGAACAAAAACGTCTGGAGAGTAAAATGAGAACACCATTGAAAAAAAACATTTGAAAATTAAAGTTAGTTAGGATTAATAAATCACCAGGATAAATATAAGATTGTCACACTTTCCTGATATATACACAGCTCAGGTGAGGTCAGAAATGTCAATGACGATTACCATTAAAATAATACAGTAATATTGGTGTTGTTTGGTTGTAGAGTAGTAGACACTGATTGGATGTAATGAATGTACCTAAAATAAATAATCCTTCTATTTTTATCAGGAGGAGTTTTGTGAAAATTCTAGTAATTTAATAGTTAAATTTATGAGTTAATTAAAGTTGAACCGCCATTGAAAACCTGGAAGCACTGGACGGTCGTTTGGTTCTAGTGTGGGAATTCTCGGTAGTGCATATCCACTATTACGTTATCTGCATTCTAACCCAGGAACTATCGGTCTGGCACGTGAACGCTTAATCTCTAGACTACTGAGCTGGCATCCTGCAGTGGTGATGTCTAGCTTCAACCAATTCACGAAATTGCACCACCATCTATTTTCACCGACGTACATGAAGGATATGCATTACTAATTAGTCTATTTTGTCAAATGCATTCTGTTAAACAAATGACTGGTTCAATAAAACAATGTCCTTTCGCCCTTTGGAATGATGACATGAAATTACAAAAAGTATTATCAAAAGAGTATTACAAACAAACGTACAAAAAATGTAATAATGAATTACATAACCGCGCTTCTGTGTCAATGATGACATCAGTTTGAATGGTATGCAAATCTAGTGCTTTAAGAAAGATTAGTTGCAACCAACCAGGAGTAACCTAAGAGGTTGTTCAATAATGATATGAAAGTGTTAGGACGATATATTTTTAAAACAACGTAAAACTAGTAACTAGTAATTCATTCATTATGATTCGATCGTCTGTAGTGAACGAGTTTACAAATGGGAACTATCGAATGTATTTGAACACAATATTACAGAAAGTCTCAGTAAAATCTGAGAATCATACAGTAAATACTTCATTTGCAAAATGTCGATCTATTGTCTAAGACTTCACTGTTTTTTCAATTTCACACTAATCATTCTCTGTTCTTGTTCGCTTTTCTTCAATCTTCTTAACCTTCTCCTACCAGGTATTTAACTTTTGATTGATGATACATACTACTTATATATGTCTATATCAGTAGTACACGCTACAAGATTAGTCAAATAAAATTGTTTTTGAGCTTAAAAGTATATGGTTATAGTTTCTGTCAAATGCAACAAAAGCTTTGGATAAACTATGCAGTTAATTAGATCATACTTGCTCATAACTCAAATAACTCTGTTTTTGTCAAGTTTACGTTTACTCCCTCATATACAATGAGTTAATTACTATGAACATGAGTGTTTTATTTATCGTCATTATAAATGATGCATATTTTGTGTCCATAATATAATCTGTTCCAATGAAGACATTGAAATAGTTGGATACATTCAAACATTTAATAATGATGATTGAAGAATTTACTTTTTGTTTTTTCAATGTATCACCATGTGTGTTGCCATGGTGCATTCAAAGTAGTATAGATGAATGATTTGAATTTAAGTATTATAATCTATTTATGGACAAAATTGTAGTACTTTAAGTACATTGTATTTGTAAAGTTTGATAAATATAAGTCATGCAAAGAAAGCACATTTATTGGGACTAAATGTTGGCGATAATCTGTCATGAAGATGTTGCCTGGATATAGTTTACTTCATTCAATTCACAAGTCATATATATAAATATAGAAACAAATCAACATATTCTAATCACTGTACAATGAGTTTCCATGTTACATTATTTATGATTTTAGCTTTATGCTTTCAGATTTCAGATGTTGGTAAGTAATCCATAAGATGTTTGTACTTTTTTTATTTGAGTATGCATCATGTACTAATAGTAGTGTATTTGATATTCAAGCAACGTCTCTGTTAATCTTGTAAGGAGTCTCTCATCTGAAATGTAGTCCATCAAAATTGAAAGTACTAGCTCTCATCGTGCCTTGAAATACTGAATATACAGTAAATAATTATCTTCAGACTGGAAGAACTCAAATCTTTTGATTGGATTCGTCGCAATTTCACTGATGTACATAATCATATAAGATTTGAAATATCTTATTAATCAATTAATACTTACGTAAAATAATGTGGATGTGGTGATGAGTGTGATTGATTTGTCATGTAATTATTATCAAATATTTACTACAAAGGAGAATTATAAGCAAAGATGGATGGTGGCTAGCAATGGGATCCAGGACGCGCGCTTCGTCCTATTTTGGACTCGTCAGCTGGATATTAATGCATCTCAGAGTTGTTGTTCACTCTGGGACTCCACCCTGGTACCTTTCGCTTCAAACGCCATCTCGTTAGCCACTTGCTTATGCAATGGAGTGAAATTTAAAATCACTAAGCATTGTTTGTTTGAATCTTCACATTGATACTTAGGGCTGCAATACTAAGTGAAAGAAGAATTATGTTATTCCTTCAAGCAAAAGAATCTGAAAGATCCAATACTCAACAGAACAACCATCCACTTATAATCAGATTTCCATTATTTTAGGTGTTATGATATCACATTTCCCTTTTTCTTTATAAAAAATTTTCATTTAATATAAAGCAATCGCTATGTAAGTTCTCTACTTTATATCCCTTTGCTTTTGAAAATTTCTTTTTTTTCAGTGACTGGTTGGATGAACTTCAGGGTAAACCCTGGAGCAGGATTTCGCAATATTTTATATTCGTCAAAATATTCCTCGTCCCATGGGAACTGATACATTCATTTTGACTCAAACTCTTGGAACCTGGTTTTATACTCCGTGACTAATCTGATGCTGTTCTGGTGGTAAATGGCCCCGTTTACGTTTGAAATATCTACAATCGAGCGGTCAATAAGTTGTTACTAATGCTATGGTTAGATAACGAGAGTTTGAACACTACAAAGAACAACATTTTCTTCATAATTGGAAGTTCGATTTTTTGTCGAGCCTCAAGAAACACGAGATTCGGGTCAAGGATATTTATTCAGACATACTTAACAACTAGGCAAAGTATTGAAGTCACACTTACTCTGTTTTCTTACTGTTTATTCGAAGTTAGATACTTTTGAAAAGATAGTCAACATACCCCATATTCACAAATTGATTAGGTAAGGAATTATGTATGATTCTTGTGTGAAAGATAATTTTGCTAACGACAAACTTTATCCCGGTAGGCAACTTAGTATTTTTTCGAACACTATTAGTATTGTTGTGGATGAGAACACACGTGAGGACAACCAACCATGTATTTAACACAAATTACAACGTTACTTGGTAAAATACAAAAACCATGCTATGATACACTATTTGCAAAATGTTCTTCAATTGCATCAGACTTCATTGTTGCTGGATTTCCACACAAATTGCTTTTTATTTCTGTTCTTCTCTTCTTGATCTTCTCAATCTTCTGCTGTCAGATATTCTATTCCTTACTCACCATGTATACTACTTATATCGATATCAGTAGCTCACACCACAGTATCACTTTGTTCAACCGGAGGTCTTTATATGACATTCTGTTTTTTTTAAACTCAAAAAAATGACCGAAGTGACTTTGTGATAGAAATACCGTAATAACAATAGTCACCTTTATTGAGAACAATGTGTACATTCATTCTGTTTAGTGGAATGTTTAGTTTCCTTAGGTTCGCTTGTATCAGTCTCATTCTAAACATCATTTTGAATATTAATACATATATGGTCAGTTAGTCAGTCACAACGTAGAACTTCGTACGCACGTACATCAGTCCGAGTTGCCATACCACAGATATGGTAATATACGTAAAATGAAGTAGTGGAAACTCAACTGTATTTTCAGTTGAATGTAAAGTCTCATATGACCATAGCAATGATTTCTCAATAATAATATATAAACATTGTGGAAGTTTTTTTAGAAAATTTAGCTGAATGTATTTGGAGTGTAAGTGCCTAACTGAACAATGAACAAATAAATCATTCAAAGTAATTTTATTTACCAACTGGTTATATATGAAAAGGAAGTTTTGATTTTGATGGATACAGTTTGGGCAGTCAAAACAAACTGATGTGCGAAAAGTTTACATTAGAACTATTTTAATTGAAGACGGATGGTTGTGTGGAACAATCTATTAAGGAATAAAGTCTGAGGATTAATGGTTAGAAAACATTCAGCCAAACTCCAAGCCAGCTACTTTATCTTTGAGTGAAATAGGTTTTAAAGTTGCTTCAAAACAGCTGATTTATGAGTTTCAGGAAAGGTAGCTTCTCGCTTATCTACTACAGTATTCGAAAAATATATTGTTACCATAGTATTTTCACCATTGATCATACGAATACAGTAATCATCATTATTGGCTTGTGCTTTCAGTATCATAACTGTTAACCATCAAAAAGAAGTGAATACATACCCATATTCAAATATATTACCAATCTTCATAAGTTGATCAATTGCAGATCCTAATATGCACAAACATCAGCCTCCTAATACCCTCATACTCGTTGTAAGAGCTTGTGAATTACTGGGCTGAGGAGATCAGTCCGTGAAGGGTTTTTTTGAAGTGTCAAGTGAAAGGTTTCGAGTTTCAGTGCATAGGTCAACAAAAGCAGTTGCACCCGTTGACGTATCTGGAAACTGAATGTGTCAGCATCGGATCACAAGACATAATATGCATATTGACTTAATCTGAAAATTGATGTTGTATAACAGCAACACGGTAAACTTTCATGAAATGATTAGAAAATAATATATAGAACTTGTGCTTAACTAACCAGTATAAATATAATATATACAAGCTTATTTAGAAACTTTTCCTTATCCAATGAAAAGTCATGTACTATTTTTTGTGTAATTCACTATTTTAGCACTCAAAATAGCGGCATTTCGGTAAGTGTACTTAACAAGAATATGGATGATTTCCCATAATCATCTATACCTTCTATTAATTGATGTTATGACTGAGGTTATTTTCCTCCTGATGGTGTGTTTAAGCAATGAAAATTCGACTTAATAATAACTGGACTTTACCAGTTGATCATCATTTCTAGGTTTCTTAACTCAAGGGATGACAAAATAGCGTTCAAAAAATGTGTAATGAGTTCGAATTTTTGGGTAATTATGGTTTACTTTAACAAACATATCAGCAGAAGAATAAGATAAAAAGTGTCTACGTTTTCCTTCAAGTTACTTTATGATTTCCAATTATGAATGTACAATATTTGAGTATAGTCAATTTTCTGGCCTCGCATCTTCTGTATTTTATGCATACGAAATAGCAGATTAAATTCAATATTATTGTATTGGAAAATCCTGTTCTTAGTTAGGAAATATCTATCAAGTATTAGGGAGTTAATTAAACTAACAGACTATCTTAGTTGGATAGTATTGTATTGTAGAGGATTAATTCCTCTATATCCGACTCCAATAAATAAATAATATCCCGCTAACTGATTATTTACTACAGGCTAAATCTCCTAGTAGAATTACGGGTTTACTCGAGATTATTCAAAAGCATGAACACCAGTTGTAGAGATAGTTTATTGATGAAGCTCGGTAAAATCCGTAAGCGTACAGATAGCAAGCACACTGGGAAAACAAGCGTGTGTGTGAGAGTGTTAAAAATCCATATATATTTTTGAGTGTTAATGGATTGTGGATAAATTATTGATTGTCTTTGTTTACAACCAATGAGAGAACGAATTAGGGATTGATGTGCAAACATGCGCTCAATCAGACTCACACATAAAATTTACAGTGGGTTGAATGTTAAGATTATAGAGAGCACACAAAAAAATACAGTAGTTGAATGGGCTTGCTACATAAGCTCCCATCCAGAACGTAGATGTTTTTTTTGTATAAAAAAGACTCTTTTTTTATTAACATCTATGTTCGACATAGTGATAAGAAAAAATTGTTTATAAAATAAATGTACAATCCGATGTGATGAGTAAGCGTTAAGCTGTAATTACAGTTTGTATGTGTTGAAACGTTTTATGTATGTGTGTAAGGATTGCATGAAGTTAAAAGTAAGTATAATGAAGATCCGTGGGGCCAATAAAGAACAGTTAATAAAAATAGAGAACAAGTTGTAGCATTCGGGCTAGATAAGTATGGTTGTTGCTACGTTCCTATCTGGAAAGTGTACTCTACTACCTGATCTTGTAGTAGTTTCTGTAGACGTTGAACTTCCGTATGAAGTATTGATTGTTACAGGTAGTTTGTGTAGTGCTTGCTTTGATGCGGATTTGGATGGTTTCGTTGTCTGCTTCTTGATGTGCCCTGAAAATGCTGGTTTTATTCTGTCGATGCTAACAGTAGCATGTTTACCAGCTTTTTCTACTGTAATATCTTGACAGTTTATATCATGGATTGAGAAGGTAATAATGTTTAATCTAGATAGCGCATCTGCTGCATCGTTTTCCATGCCTTTTATATAGCGTACGTCAGCTGCAAATTGCGAAATCAATTCTAGTTGACGAATTTCACGTGGACTGTATTTATCATGGTTTTGCATCAAGGATTTAGTTAGCGGCTTGTGATCAGTAAATATTGTAAAACAATTGCCTTCTGACATATACCGGAAGTGTTTGATGGCTAAATAGACGGCCAATAGTTCTCTACCGAATGTGCTATATTTTGTTTGCGTCGCATTTAGCTTTTTTGAGAAAAATGCTAGGGGTTGCCATTGTTGATTGACGCGTTGTTGAAGTACAGCACCTACCGCTACATTAGAGGCGTTGGTCATTACTGCTAAAGGTGCGTTAACCTTCCGTGGGACCAGCAATGCCTCAGTGCTTAATGCGTTCTTCAACTGTTCGAAGGCTTGAATTGCTTGCGGTGTCATCATTAGTGATTTGGCGCGTCCCCTTAATAAATCCGTTAGCGGTTTTGCTATGTCAGCACATTTCGGGATAAAACGTCGATAAAAGTTGATCATTCCAAAGAAACGTCGTTGTTTCTTGAAGGATTCAGGTAAGGGGTAATTTTTAATGATTTGTGTTTCCTCAGGAACCGGTCTGATACCTTCATTGTCGAGTAAGTGGCCTAAATAGGTGAGGGATTGCTTTCCAAACTCACACTTGTCGAGATTGACTGTTAACCCATACTCGTTTATCTTCTCAAAAATCAATTTTAGATGAGTTAGATGTTCGTTTTCGTCTTTGCTGGCGATAAGTAAGTCATCTATGTAGACGTATACAAACGGTAAGCCACGTACGACTTGATCAATAAAACGTTGGAAACTTTGTGCAGCATTCTTCAATCCAAAACGCATGCGAACGAATTCGTATAACCCAAATGGGGTAGTGATGACTGTTTTAGGAACATCATCCGGGTGAATTGGGATGTGATGGTAGGCACGGACGATATCAACTTTTGAAAAAATCGTTGCATCAGATAGACTGTGAGTAAAGTCATGTAAGTGTGGAAGCGGATATCTATCTGGTACAGTCCTGCTGTTAAGAGCTCTGTAATCGCCACAAGGTCTAACTTCAGAAGAGTTTTTCTTAGGTACCATATGTAGTGGTGATGCCCATGGACTATTGGAGGGGCGTATGATACCCAACTCTATCATTTTGTTGAACTCATTCTTTGCGAGAGCCAGACGAGAGGGGTCAAGGCGTCTTGGACGTGCAAATACTGGTGGTCCCTCTGTCTTAATGTGATGTACGACAGTATGTGTCAGCTTGTCACGTTTGAAACACGGTCTTAATAAGTCTGGGAACTGTTTAAGTAAATTGACGTACTTGTCATTCTCGCGATGAGGTTTGACCAATAAATGTATAGACTTCTCATTAGATAGAATTCCTTTGATTACGCTGCTGTGATCGGCAAGTACCAGTTTCCGGTTTCTAACGTCTACGAGTATTTCATGTGATTGCAGGAAATCAACACCGATTATGGGAACAAGAACATCAGCTATGATGAAATTCCATGAGAAGTTGGATTTGGGACCGAAATGCAATTGCAAATGTTATTTGCCGTATGTCTTGATCTCGGATCTATTCGCGGCTCTTAGTTTCAGTATGTAGTCAGGTGAGTTTATTTGTACGTGTGATACCGAGTGAGTCCTGGTCATCTCGTAAATTCGATCGGCTATGTCTGCCAGCCTATCAAAATCGACATCCTCGTCTCCAATTGCGAGTATCTGCTGTATGTTTTGCGGAAGGCGTCTGAGCCACAACTGATATAATAGACGTTTATCAACTATACGATTCCCTAAAACACTTGTCATATGACGTTTTAATTGGGAAGGTGTGTTATCACCTAGCTCTACATTGGCTAAAAGTTGATCGATAGTCTGCTGGTCAGAGAGAGATGTGACACGTATGACCTCTCTTTTTAGGAAATCATATGGCGAGTCAGGATCCGGTTTAAAAATGACGTCAGGCACTTGCTCAATAACGTCATCCGGCAGCAACGAATTTGCGTAACTAAATTTCGTGATCTGGCTTGTTATTTTGTTTGTAACAAACAAGCTTTCTAAGCGTGCAAACCAGAGTCCTGCCTTTCGAGGATTAAAAACATGTAAAGGTACAGAGGTGGCACCCACGGAAATAGACTTATATGAAAGGCTAAGCGAATTATCGAGTGACATGATACAAAGAAATAATATCTGCAGTAATAATAATAAGCTGTGGATTGAGATATACAATATGAAGAAATAACCAATAACAACAAGAAATATATATGAGGGACTCACCGAATAAAAAAACTGTCACTTTGGGTACAAATATGTGAATTTATCGATATCATTCCAAAGGAACAATGTTATGAGTAAATAAATTATGACTGTCAATGAATTGTTAATAATTGTAACTGTAACTCCAATGTGAAATTCTTTATGATATGATTAGAGAATGTCCAGCAGATTTGTAGAGAGATGGTGCGCGTTGAAAAAGCGGATCACAAACTTTGTAGAATATTGGCGCGTGTTCAAAATGCTGCTCACCAACTTTGTTGAAGAATGATGCGTGTTCAAAATCCGGCTCACCAATTTTGTAGAGGATTAATTCCTCTATATCCGACTCCAATAAATAAATAATATCCAGCTAACTGATTATTTACTGCAGGCTAAATCTCCTAGTAAAATTACGGGTTTACTCGAGATTATTCAAAAGCCTGAACACCAGTTGTTGAGATAGTTTATTGTTGAAGTTCGGTAAAAATCCACAAGCGTACATACAGCAAGCACACAGGGAAAACAAGTGTGCGTGTGTGTGTGTTGAAAATCCATATATATTTATGAGTTTCGATAATGCAATGAGAAGACGAAGTTTATCAGAATTATGTGATGTATTAGCGCAATACATTTCGAACAATCTGATCACACATATACTTGTTAAGACATTTTTATATGAAAATTAAAAGGTCAACTAGACAGGTTAAGGTAAGAAAATAAATAAAGTACACAAAAACAATGTGATGACTACTCTGGAATAACATTAGGATCACTTCAATTTTTTTTTAATAATTTTTTTTTGTCCCCCTTAATCAAAAAATTTTCATCCCATTTTCCAATTTTTTTCAATCCCTTTCGTCCAATGAAATTCCTAGTTGTAAATGCGTTGTAATTGGTTATGTAATTCTTGAAATTCGTATAAAAGCTCTGTACTTATGGATATAGATAATTTTCTTCACAATATGGACGTCAGTAACGTGCAAATTAGAGGCTCTGTTGTTCCTCACGTAGTCACAGAAACGGAAAATGTATTTTTGAATACATTGTATCTGGTAGCGTTTCCATCACTGGAAGCGTTAAAGAGCGCCATTAGAACTTATGAAATAGCAACGTACTGCCATTATGCGGTGAGAGATTCTAATTTCCATGGAGATCGGAAGCCGTATATTAAATTTGTATGTTGGAGAAAGAGCTATAAAACACCAAGCGTTTCTTCGCAGCCGATTAGACGAAGGAGGTAAATTGATTAGTGTTATTATATTGTTCATTGAGGACTTCAATGGACACACAATGTCCGGCCTTCATCTTTTGTAAGTTTCTTGAAGGTTATTGGACTGTTGTTCGTGGGAATGTGCATCACAATCACGAGTGCAATTCCCTGAGGTACGACTGTAACACATGGATGCGCCGATTAACGGGAGCGGAATTTGAATCAGTGAAGCCACTGCTGATATCTGGAACATCAGCATTCAATGTGATACACTACGCTTACCAATCATATGGGAAACGTCTTACAGCTCAAGATGTTTTCAATATGCGTTACAAAGTGTTCTCACAGGCCAACCTTCCTGGTAAGCAATGTGCATATTTATACTATTAACTGTAGGTGATTACGGTAAGTTGAAAAATCACATCACGTCACTTGGTGGCCTTTGTGATTATCAATTGGATGCAGATCATAGTCTGTTGTACTTCTTCGCTACAGCAGACCAGATCAATCTAGATCAAAGCAATACAAATTTCGTTGAGACGACCCATCGAATTTTAAAGTTGCATAAGCTGAACAGAAAAACACCCGTGTTCAGATCGATATTTAGTGTTCTGCTTCGCACTGGATATTGGATAGAAGCTCGAGTTCAAAAGTACTCCACTGAATGCCGTAGCAGGGCTGTGCTGGGTCGCGAGCCTCACCTACGTCGTCTTCAGGAAACACTTACACCTGCTGCATGTAAACTGCTTAAGCGGCACATGCGCATTCCTGTTACTGACTACGTATTGTCGGGGGAGTTTTTCACGGCCGTTGATACTACAGGAACTTACACAGTCTCCAAAAATCCTATTAGTTGTTCCTGTTTCTTTTATGTAGAGCACAGAGTCGTATGTCGTCACATCTTGGCATATTGTTCGCACGATAATGTCGAAGTTCACAGAGAAAGCATTGGTGACAGATGGCTGCATTCCAACAGCTTCGTAACCGCAGTAACGATTGACAATGAGTTACAGGTACAAGTCGGGCAGACAAGCGTCCTAACATCGATTCACAACTTATGTCGGCGTATGTCCGCTGAACAGCTTACCGCTGTCCTTAACTATTCTCATCAGTTGCTTAACGATGGAATACCTACTACCATCACAATGCCCGTCGTCCGAAATACCACAGGCACCAACCGTCAACAGAACGTAGATTTGGATGCTACCTTAAATGATGACGAGATGGAAGTAATATCTATGAACTCAGAAGAGTTCACGGACCGAGACAATGAAGAAGACGAACGTGCGCACAATGACCGACTGTGTGATATTTGCCATCTATGTCAGCCGCCCAGTGAACTAGGTGATGGAAGTGCTTGGATTTTTTGTCCATGCAACGCTATGTTTCATTCGTTCTGTGCCTACGACCCAACAGAAGTATCACCTGGGTTCAACTGTCCCATGTGCGGCGCTGTCACGGACTCATAGTGGAGTCATTGATCAGGACCTAAGGACCTGTGTAGAGACCGAGTAAAGGCCCTTTTCAGGGCCACCCACAATTTGATTTAAATTTTGTTTGAATTTCTTGTTTCCATTTTAAGGAGGAGTCATGAAACCATCAATAATTCATTTCACATTCATATGATTTGGTTACTAGGTACAGTAGAGAAATGTAGTAAGATCAGTTCACTAGTACAACAAGATCTTTTCTATTGCTAAGGTCAAGTGAACAGACACTGATCGGTCATCACAATTCCATAGTAATTAAGCTGTAGATTAATAATTATCATCGCTCACTTTATTACCATGCCAACAGCTTTCCAGGTTTTTCAAATTTACGGTTCCAGTGAACGATTCCGTACAGAAAACAACGTCATATAATGAACATTAATCTGTCGAACAAAAGTTTATGCAAAGGTGTGTACGATCATTCCAATCTCTTTTCACTTAGCTAAGGTAGACGATTGTACTGAGATCAGTTCATTAGTACAACAAGATAATTTGTATTAAGAAGGTCAAGTGAACATACACTGATCATTCATCACAATTCCATAGTAATGAAGATGTAAAATAACTTTTTCTAGATTAATAATAATAAAGTGATTATCGATCACTTTATAATTTTGTCAACAGCTTTTAAGGTTTTTCAAATTTAAGGTTTCAGTAAACGATTCCGTACAGAAAACAACGTCGTATAATGAAGACTTACATATCTAACAAGTCATTAATAATAATAATAATAATAGTAATAATAATAATAATAGTAATAATAATAATAATAATGGAACATACGAAATGTAATAATAATGTTTCATATGAGATTTATCACTACATTGCAAAAATTCGATACAGTGATAAATGTCATTTAGACATTTGATAAATAAATGTACAGTTTAACTTAACAGATTGAAATACGATATTCTAAATACATAATGGTTACTTGATACAATTGACCTTATTCCACATTAAGTCATATCATTGAAATAGAAATTTATTTCACTAGACATAGGCTTGTTCATTGACACTTCATTAAACCTATATTACACATATGCTTGTCAAAGGTTATTTTTTCAACATTCAGCGATTTACTGTTTGACAGTTTAAGAGTAATTATTATGTCTTTGTGACGGAAACTGTACATAGTTTTTCATTGTTCGTCCAGTATGTTTAACAAAGGGAACTGTTGGATTTGGAAATATAATTTCAGTCTTTCTAATTAATTAACGTTTACAATGTTATTTACTAATGAAAATAAAAAATTCAGATCATTAATTTGAAAGGCTGTGCACTTGAAAAACATTGGCTGTTAACATTAGCTGCCAAAAAGTGTTATGTCCACCTCACAAATACAATTACCGTATTACATGACTGAGTACACTAACATGTATTTTCGGTGATCATTAATAAGTGATCAACGACAAATAATGTACAGGTCAACATATTTTATGCTTTTTAATGGATTTACAAAAAAACCTTGATAACCTTGATATTGCGTTCATTTTCGACACCCTTTCCAATGCTAAAATGATTAACTATTTGGTATTAAGAATAACGGTTTGCAAAATAACTGAATTATAAAGATTGTTTGCTTTTTTCTCAGACATTATTACTAATTTCAGACAGCGTAAAAGTTGTTTCCTTTACACATCTTTAACGGTTAGCGTGACTTCGGCATACCCCATTCACTTTCTCTTCACATCATGATTTATTCATATATTTACACGAATATAACGTTTATTAAATGAGTGAACTATGTGTTAAATTAACTTATGGGAATACTTAAACCAAAATGTGTTCACTAATTGTGTATTAAACATTTGACTACCTTTTTTGAAATTCAATAATCACCATTATCAATTATTAATAACAACTGTAAGTTTTTTCAAAAATTAACTTTCAATGATCTACACATTATTATTACTACTCTTGCCACGACGATAACAGATAACTTTAGTTGCATTTGTACTTCATAAAAAGAAATTACATTCACTAACAGGAGTATAGCAGGGTAATGAAATGGATTTGTTTTTGTTTTTTTCGAAGTTAAAATTTTTTACAAAACAATGAGAAAATAGTTAATTATTGTAAATAATAATCGAATGTAAAAATGTCAATTCTTACATCCAATAAAAACACTTTATTCTAGTTCGATTTGAACGAATCAGATCACAAAGCTGCACCATTTACAACCAATTAAAAAATTATTACAGGTGACAAAATGTTTGTTCATTTTCACTTGAGCACACACTTTCAAAGACAAATTCACCAATCACCAATTGCTAAATTTTTTTCCCATCCTTTAATTTCCAAAAAAGGGTGGTAGGGGATTATACGAGCCGTGATTCTAATGTCAACCCACATACATACATACACACAATTCATCCAGTCTCCTTTTATTTTACAATGTTGAACTTTTCACTTGATTCTCATTCAACTCACTCATATTATCCTGTTTACAACAAAAATATTCGACTTCCAAATATGATTGAATTAAAAAGTAGTAGAAATTTCGATGATATGATTGTTAAGCAAAAAACACTGCATATTTCTTTGGTGATTTTGATTTTGATTATTTCCCTGAAGAAGTCCAGACAAGTTAGCTGGACGAAACGTTGGAATTATTTATAGTTCAATCGCTATGACTATTTCAATTATAACTTCTTTTTTTTCACATATAATGAATTCTTATTTCTTATGTTTAATGATTGATAAGACTTTTGTTATTGTAATTTTACTATTCTTACTACTATCAGTACACTTGCCTTCCCACTATCAACTTGTAATTTTAACTATTATTAGGCTTGGTTACATATTCTATTTCATTGTGATTATTATTGACTCAAATAGCCTTGTGATTGGTCTAACATTTTCATATAAACATTCATGTATATGTAGAGTAAAGCCTGATGACGATCTAATTGAAAACAATATTCTTCGCTTACTGATGTTGTTCTAATTATACTGATGACACTGTTCAGAATGAAAATTATAAATTCCTTCACCGTACAGAACATAATGACTTCAATAAGAAATTTGACATAAATTCAAAAAAGATATTATCAATTACAAAACCTACGGAAATGTTTTCTACATTTAAGTTAGAAAATAATTCATATCCGTCCCAGTACGTCCATGATTCGAAGTTCCTGTCTGCTGCATTCAGCACAGCATTATATTCAACCGTATTTATTGAATCTGGATTACCATCAGGAAGACACAGACCGAATTCTGTTAAAAACCGTCCACCACCAGTGGATTGAACTATACTTCTCACATTTTTGAATGCCTAATTCAAGAGAAGCTAAACACAAGCAATAAAAATGTCAACATTGATAAGTATGTGAATGATTTCCGCAATGAAACTAGACTACAATAAACCGCATACACAGTGTCAAAGCAATAACACATCATCCATTTTGTTCATTGACCTATCATTCATTACATTTATGACTTAGTTATGAAGAATTGCAAAAACCAACAGACGTTCAGTATTCTCCATCTTCAAATGATTATCATTATATTTATGTTCACAAGTACTTACATGACCGAGTACGGAAAAATTGAGTGATTTCGAATTCTGTGGTTTGATTACAAAGTAACTCTCTAGGAAAGAAGATCATTCTACAAATCACAAAATCAGTCATTTCTTAACAATCCAAACAACATCTAATTATCAGTTCAATAAGATGGAAATGAAGTAATACCAAAAAGTGGCATCTTGTCAAGCAATGGCCATTATGTCTAACTGACTAAATATCACATTTACCAGAAATCCTGCATAAGCCTATATGATTCACCATATAAGTTTATTGACAATGTTCTCGCGTTCACAATTGTTGAACCTAAACAATAGATATGTAACTGATGTTCATTTGTGAAGAAAATTCATTCGAACATTGTAATTCTTAGTTGATGTGTTACGATAACAGCAAACTGTTATTCGATTATGTGTATCACAAATGATGGAATGCATCACATCATTGAGTCAGAATCCACGTATTCGTTGAATCAACTCAAACGACTTACATTAGTGTGAATAACACTTTTTATAGTTACGTATGATGGAAATGAATAGCGCCTATTACTAGTTGTCACAATTTGCATATCAAAACATAGTGTTTATATTTTCGTTCCTAGATTACTCTACAGTACTTTTATTAAGTTCAGTTTATTTTCCGGTGATGCGTTCACCCTAATCAGTTCATCATTTATTAAGGACACATTAAACATTTATCCATATCAGTTGTAACTATCATTTGTATTTTTAATGAAATATTCACGGCTTCGTCTAACATTATACATTCTGTATATGCAGACCACAAATTGGAGCTCGAACTAAACAAAATAATTTGTTTGTCAATTTTGTTTTTAACAATCAATATCTTACAAGTTGGTGTGAATAACAGAATGGATTTGGACATCCTTTGTATCTGTCGTTGCAATAATCAGATTAGAATTCCACTTGAATTCATAAACTAGGGATTTTGTCAACAAACAACATATGTACATTTGTATGCAATATCCTATGGTGTTTGTGAATAGGTTTCAATAAGTAAATGAGATTAATGAAACCTACAAAACAAATGTTCTTACTTTGAAATCTAACATAAAATACATATTAATCCAATGCTTCTATTTCCACTTCCACTGTTAGTTTGACTAATTAACTATATCTTAAGAATACTAAGATGACAGAATTCATAGTTATCATGGCTTTATAGAATTATTCGTCAGTGTTGCTTACTCATCTACGCCCAATTTCAGACACACCCATTGCTATAACGTTTGCCAGTTACGATGATTCATATAAATCATAAATGTTACTAATTTATAGAAGGAATGTAGAAATTTCTCATCTTATTTGACTTGTTTTAATCAATTACAAAATACACTATAGTTCTAACAATTTTGCAAAGTTATTCATCATATTGCTTACTGAGAGTATTTCCATGGTGAAAAAATAAATAATTAGGTTAATGGTAATTGATAAACATGAGCAAGTCAATGGGTGTTTTTCAATCAATTCCAAGTAAATAAATTCTAGGTAATTAAATTTCAAGTTTGATATAAAGTAGGGAAATCAAAAAATAGCAATCGTCGAATGTCAAACTACTGATCTGAAAAATCACTCGCTAAGACCTATTGAAGCTTCAGTTTTGATTTCGGGTAGTGTTGCAAGCACGCACTACTGAGTAGTTTTTAGTTGTTTGGTTAATGTGAGGACATGGTGTAAAATGTAAGCAATATTTTATTATGAAAATACTTTCGGTCAATGATCCTTCGACATTTAACTTAATTGAATGTAGTTGTTCTGAATATAGATCGAATAATTTAATAAGGGTGACAAAGGATTTCAAAATTTTACAGACAAGTCTGGTTATCAAGTTACGAACAAAAATCAAGTCAGTCAGCTTATGCTACAAAATATCAGTGGGTTATTGTTCTTATTAAATCATCAAATATTCAAAATGCACATACACTACAAACAATAAACCAGGTAATGAAACTCTCACCTGATCACACAAATATCGTTTCCATGATGGCATATGCTCTGTAGCTGGTGTCGATTGCAATAGCCAACAGTAGTAATGATAAGATAATACACTCTTCTTTCTGGCCATCTCATCTTGTAATAGACCAGGAACACGTTGCATGCCAGTACCAGGTATTCCATTGACAAATGGAAAATATATTCCATAGGTTACACTCTCGTAAAATATCAATGTATCCTTGTCTGTTTGACGAATAACATTCACCAAGTAATCATAAAACAATAAAAGATTTTGACCTGCAATATCTGCGCGAATAGAAAAAGAAAAAGACCAGAAATGTAAGAACCGAAATAGATTTTCAGAATGAAGACAATTGAAAGTTAACAACAATGATTTCCAATATCGCAGCACATAAGGAAGACAGTCTATGTTCTGTTGAAATGAACATATCTGTGATGGACAGAATGTTTTCCGAAATCAAGATTGTGGTTGAGCGTGAATAGTCCTACTTACTTTACATCTAGGTAAATACTTATTTTGCAAGTATTCAGTCAATTATGTTTATGTTTAGAAGAAAGAAATTAGACGTACAATAAAGCAACAACTCACAGTAATTAACATTGATACAATTATTAGATCGGTATAATTTTAGCTCTCTCTAACTGAATGAAGTTGTCAATTAAGATTAATTAATTTACTTAGGTATTACTCAATAGACAAAATCCACTTCATTTGTTCAACTACCACAGTAATCTATTTTCAAAATATAGGTCATTAATCAATCCAAAAAGCAGGTTTCAAGTGACTTTAAATTCAATGTAACCATGTAACAACCCTTTGACAACAAATGATTATCATAAAATGTGATATGGCACTACACTAAATACAATGGCGTTATCTCAACCCACGAAGCTATTTGTTGTTCTTTTCAAAATGTATATGTATTTTATATAAAGTTAGTATAAAACCAGACGGTTTATTACTTAATCTATCAAACTATCATTCATTGTACAAAGAAAACATCTATTTAACTTTCTCTACATAAGATTTGAATCTACTACGTTGTGATGAATATAAATAAATAAAACAATTTCCATGTTTCATATATTCTGATCTCTTATTGAGGTAAGATGGTGGTTGGAGGTGGTCAACAGGGAACCCTGGACTCGGGTTTCGTGCTTCTTGGCAAACGTCAGCCAAGGTGTACCT
>NW_017386100.1:0-10424 GCF_000237925.1 Schistosoma mansoni | reverse complement strand
TTGACCACCTCCAACCACCATCTTACCTCAATATATATAGTGCAAGCAGTGTCGAGCAACCTAGACTGGTGGCCACATTGCAACCTGATCGATAGCATTCGATCAGCACTAAGAAGGACTTGACACGCATGACATTGATCACCACCCAGTGATCAATCAATTGTGATTCTGATCTCTTGTTAAATTAAAGTAACGCTAGAAAGACAAGATATACTAAATAACATGGATTCATTATATTTCAAAGGTTCTCATCAGTTGGAAACGACTTGAATTTACATTATTACTCTAAAAATTCGTTTACATACAGTAATCAGTGGAGTTTAGTTTGAACTAGGATAAGAAATAAGAAGGGGAAACAACTTCTTCAACATAATGGGTAAGATCACTTTAGATCTTTATGTTGAATATAAAGTCATGAAAATATGGAAGGGAAGTTATCAATCATAATAAATAGGTAATAAATAAACCACTGAGCCGGCATCCAACGGTGTTAATGTCTAACTTCAACTGATCCACGAATTATGAGCGACACTTCACCAATTGCCTTCAGTGAGTTGTTATCTCACAACAGACGTGGTTGAACTCCACTGGTCACTGCTTCCCACTAGAACTCCAGGACATGTATCTTGAAGTCAGTCACTAGTGAGCATATGATCGGTTAAGGGCTCTGGCTCGTAACTGGTAGGTCCTGGGTTCGAATCTCGCTCGCGAGAGTGGGTTCGTGGATGCGCACTGCTGAGGAGTCCCATAGTAGGACGAAACGGCCGTCCAGTGCTTCCAGGTTTTCGATGGTGGTCTAGCTTCAATTGACTCATGATTTCAACTTTGAAATATACTGAAATCTCCACAAATCCCCTTCTGATAATAAATAAACATAAATGGCTAATAAATAAGTAATAATCAAGGTATGTATTTGACAAAGAATAAAAGTTAGCATCCCGAGTGAATGTCATTGGGAGTTTTCATTTATGCATTAAAGAGATAATGTAATTAACTAACGTTAAAATAATATAAGACAGCTATATTACAATGGAAATGAGAGGAATGCCATTTTTTCCTTCTGTATGCGAAGGTTAAATTGAAAGCCGCAAGAAAGTAGATTGATGATAATTTATTAATATTAGTCAAATCTTACCACTGATGCCTAGAATTGCAATCGGTTAGTCTGTTTTGGAATATGTGCATACTGTGCAAATGGTCTCGACAAAGAGTGTATATAACAGGCTTGATAAGCAGAGATGAATGGAGGGTAGCAGTGTAATGTAAAGCGCTCATTTCTCTCTATTTTAGATGTAGATATATCTGTATCAAAGAGTTAATGTTAAATAAACAAAAAACAATCAACAAATCGTTTTGATCATTGTAAGTTCACCTTTTGATGTTAGTTGTCATCATGGTAATAGAAAATTTATGCTTGTCATCTACCTTCTAATATTCAGATATATGTTATTCCATGTCGCCATATGTTGGTTCTGGACGAGCCGAGATAGAAACGATAAGATGTCGGTTTATTTGCTTCAAAAAAATATTTCATTGATAACCATGGATACGATTGATAACATTCTTCTAGAATCTGATTGCCATTAGAATTACTCAAATACAGTTAATTTCGCATGAAAAGTATGAGTTATGTGATAGCTGGTTATTATTGATCACAAGTTTAAATTTCATTTTGATTGAGGTTATGAATTGACAAATGTTAGACAACCATTGAAAACCTTAAAGCACAGGAAGGCCATTCGGTCCTGAATTTTGAATTCTCAGCAGTGAGCATCAATGGTCCTGCAAGCGGGATGCGCACTGTTGAGGAATCACGTTTTAAGAGAAAACAGCTGTTTTCAATGGCAGTTCAACATTGAACGGTTCAAGAACAAATTGACATGAAACTCAAAACAAGATGATGTAAAATTGATCGTTTTATAGATTTGTATCAATCAGCAAATTTCTGTTGTAACCAACGTAATCTCTGTTACAGTCGAAACCACCATTGGAATAACCTAACAACAATGACTTTTTCGATCTTAGTCAATTAGGATGAGAGTTGAGTTTCTGTACCCATGTAACTTTTAAGCGAAATGATCAACATATTGGGAACAGTTCAGCATGTACTTTTTTATAAGCATCAAACACTCTTAAGTCGAACCAGCAGAAGTGAAACTGGGATTGGTGAATGAATTGGAATTCCAAATTCCATCAAAATTGAACGCATGTGATTCCATGGAAGAAACACTAAAAACTACTCAACAAAAAAGAACCTAGTTAAGTTCAATGTTAACTGTTCTAGAGAAATGTCAATGGACAAAGTTTGAAATAAAAATAAACTAGTTGAAGGAATGCAATCTACAATCAATTAACAGTATTAACAGTATTTGGTCTTTCAGTTACGTAATAAACAACTGAATTCCCATTACACTAATGAAGTGAAGTTAGACACTAAACATTTGAAAGATTAAAATATTTATTCCATCAAATCATGCCTAAAGAACTTATTGGTATGTTAGCAAGTAACGTTCATACATTGGTCGTTTGTGAAATGAATCTAATTTGTCACTTAGGTTAATGATGACAACATGAGACATAAATTGAATACTCGAGTTGAGCAAAAACACAAACCAATCGCCATATTTAAAAAGTGACTCTTTATCAGAATGATTGGGAAAAATATATCAATATTACTGGTCGATATCGAGGTTTCTAAACATTTTACGAAATCGAATTACCGAAGTGTAGTTGGGCGTAACTCGCATTATTTCATTGCCCTATTTGATTGTGATTATGGTCATTCTAAGTAATGATTCCTAATGTAATAACACTTATTACTTGTAATGATGCTGGTTTTTGGCTGACAAGTGGTCTATTTGTGAATTCAAACTTGGAAGCTATTTGTATCCTGATAATTTGAGTGATTTATTTCTTATTACTTAACCATAGACCCCGATGATAGTAAAACCAGTGAAATCACATTATTCCTGCCAAGTAAGCTTTCAGAAAACAATATCACTTAAGTAAGTATCTGAATTTATCGAAACCGGTTCAGCTCCAGCTATTCGCCTTTCTTTGTAGTTGGAAAAGCTTTTTCCTATTATTTTGTATTGTTTTCAAAGGTGAAGTTAATACCCACTTATAATTAAAAATAAAATGATTACAAACATTGAAAGGATGCTTGAACAACCAAATTACCGTCTTTGAAAATTTGATAATGGGATCATGGAAGAATGACAGTTTATCATAATGCTCATGGATTGCATGTTCGTGTCTGTGCAAGTTCCTTGGTGTGAATTACTGAGATGTTACAATATTAAACCGTTCAGTGATAGTTTTTTAGTTAATTGTGGGAATAATTGTCAGAAAATACACTGTTAGATACACGTTTGAATCAATTTTTTATATCTGATAAGGATATTGTAACCCAAAGGCCACCATAAATGTTGAGTTTTTGGTATAGATACTATAATTATAATATTGTAATCCGAAAATAACTCAGTCACATCTCCTATTGAATCAGGTTTCAATGTATTCTGGATTCGGTTAATAATCTATGATTTTTACTTCGATAAATGAACAAGCGAGATTTGCTTTAAACAAAAGTAACTGGAATTCTGTTAGCGTAGACATATGTAAAAGTAATGAAAGAGAATTAGTCCAGAAATAGATACAAAATGGAAACTCATTATTGAACTATTGAACTCAGTATTCTAATATTTACTGAACTCGGAGACTACAACGAAGTCAGAGTTAACTTTAACTACGATATACGTGCAATGAGTGTTTTGAATGTCATAATTTTCTAAGTTTCGGCAATCCCAAAACCACTAAATGTTACTCACATTATTGATATAACATGGCGAGTAAGAGCAGGTGTAAATAGTGAAATCACTTACCAACAAATTGATAGGGCAGACATTTGAAGATCGGTCGCCGACACAACAGTGTGGTGTCGGAATAGTAATACAAGACCACCAAGATCATTTTTATCGCATTTGTGAAATTTTCATTTCTCCGACTTTGCAGACACTGACTGACTGAGTTAGGGGTAGTATCCCTATATAACATGGCGAGTAAGAGCAGGTGTAAATAGTGAAATCACTTACCAACAAATTGATAGGGCAGACATTTGAAGATCGGTCGCCGACACAACAGTGTGGTGTCGGAATAGTAATACAAGACCACCAAGATCATTTTTATCGCATTTGTGAAATTTTCATTTCTCCGACTTTGCAGACACTGACTGACTGAGTTAGGGGTAGTATCCCTATATAACATGGCGAGTAAGAGCAGGTGTAAATAGTGAAATCACTTACCAACAAATTGATAGGGCAGACATTTGAAGATCGGTCGCCGACACAACAGTGTGGTGTCGGAATAGTAATACAAGACCACCAAGATCATTTTTATCGCATTTGTGAAATTTTCATTTCTCCGACTTTGCAGACACTGACTGACTGAGTTAGGGGTAGTATCCCTATATAACATGGCGAGTAAGAGCAGGTGTAAATAGTGAAATCACTTACCAACAAATTGATAGGGCAGACATTTGAAGATCGGTCGCCGACACAACAGTGTGGTGTCGGAATAGTAATACAAGACCACCAAGATCATTTTTATCGCATTTGTGAAATTTTCATTTCTCCGACTTTGCAGACACTGACTGACTGAGTTAGGGGTAGTATCCCTATATAACATGGCGAGTAAGAGCAGGTGTAAATAGTGAAATCACTTACCAACAAATTGATAGGGCAGACATTTGAAGATCGGTCGCCGACACAACAGTGTGGTGTCGGAATAGTAATACAAGACCACCAAGATCATTTTTATCGCATTTGTGAAATTTTCATTTCTCCGACTTTGCAGACACTGACTGACTGAGTTAGGGGTAGTATCCCTATATAACATGGCGAGTAAGAGCAGGTGTAAATAGTGAAATCACTTACCAACAAATTGATAGGGCAGACATTTGAAGATCGGTCGCCGACACAACAGTGTGGTGTCGGAATAGTAATACAAGACCACCAAGATCATTTTTATCGCATTTGTGAAATTTTCATTTCTCCGACTTTGCAGACACTGACTGACTGAGTTAGGGGTAGTATCCCTATATAACATGGCGAGTAAGAGCAGGTGTAAATAGTGAAATCACTTACCAACAAATTGATAGGGCAGACATTTGAAGATCGGTCGCCGACACAACAGTGTGGTGTCGGAATAGTAATACAAGACCACCAAGATCATTTTTATCGCATTTGTGAAATTTTCATTTCTCCGACTTTGCAGACACTGACTGACTGAGTTAGGGGTAGTATCCCTATATAACATGGCGAGTAAGAGCAGGTGTAAATAGTGAAATCACTTACCAACAAATTGATAGGGCAGACATTTGAAGATCGGTCGCCGACACAACAGTGTGGTGTCGGAATAGTAATACAAGACCACCAAGATCATTTTTATCGCATTTGTGAAATTTTCATTTCTCCGACTTTGCAGACACTGACTGACTGAGTTAGGGGTAGTATCCCTATATAACATGGCGAGTAAGAGCAGGTGTAAATAGTGAAATCACTTACCAACAAATTGATAGGGCAGACATTTGAAGATCGGTCGCCGACACAACAGTGTGGTGTCGGAATAGTAATACAAGACCACCAAGATCATTTTTATCGCATTTGTGAAATTTTCATTTCTCCGACTTTGCAGACACTGACTGACTGAGTTAGGGGTAGTATCCCTATATAACATGGCGAGTAAGAGCAGGTGTAAATAGTGAAATCACTTACCAACAAATTGATAGGGCAGACATTTGAAGATCGGTCGCCGACACAACAGTGTGGTGTCGGAATAGTAATACAAGACCACCAAGATCATTTTTATCGCATTTGTGAAATTTTCATTTCTCCGACTTTGCAGACACTGACTGACTGAGTTAGGGGTAGTATCCCTATATAACATGGCGAGTAAGAGCAGGTGTAAATAGTGAAATCACTTACCAACAAATTGATAGGGCAGACATTTGAAGATCGGTCGCCGACACAACAGTGTGGTGTCGGAATAGTAATACAAGACCACCAAGATCATTTTTATCGCATTTGTGAAATTTTCATTTCTCCGACTTTGCAGACACTGACTGACTGAGTTAGGGGTAGTATCCCTATATAACATGGCGAGTAAGAGCAGGTGTAAATAGTGAAATCACTTACCAACAAATTGATAGGGCAGACATTTGAAGATCGGTCGCCGACACAACAGTGTGGTGTCGGAATAGTAATACAAGACCACCAAGATCATTTTTATCGCATTTGTGAAATTTTCATTTCTCCGACTTTGCAGACACTGACTGACTGAGTTAGGGGTAGTATCCCTATATAACATGGCGAGTGAGAGCAAGTGTATATAGGTAAGTTTCACTCAGTGAATTTTATCTCAAGGGAATTTAGAACAAATAATTTTATCCTACCTTCTATACGTTATTGACCAATGTTATTATTCTGAATTTTTATTTTTCAAAACAATATTGAGTAATTAATTCAATTTATTTTGTTTAAACTTCCTACTTTCAACAAATGGAAAATGTTTAATGATCTTATCTACATGTATTTTGACAGTGTATTCACATAAATACAAGCACTTCAATAGCTAATGATCCTATTGGTATTATTTAGCCTTTAATTTTCAATGGTAGTTTTTGTTCTGAAAGGACCTTTTAGCTTCGTTTCAATAACCAGTTCTATAGACAAATCGATGTGTAACAATGGGGTCAATACTCAGCTCTGTTCTATCTACGCATTTATTAAGGAATTACAAGAATACTCTACCGTGATCAGTACTCGCCATTTTACATAAACAGCCTAAAATGGCGAATAAAATCGTTGTCTGTAAAGAAAGTGATAAATATATTTAGCACTTACAAATTGTTCTGCCCTTTTAGCATTTCAGGTCCGATCCAGTTACAATGAATGTCTCATAGAACTTACCAAACAAGCTACAGATAGCAACAAGAATAAAAGTGTACAATAACCGATATTAGTATACGCCAAGCAATAAAGTACAAGGCTCGTCAGTATTCATAAGTTACTGACATGATGCAAGCTCAAGCATGTAAGCAGAGGACATGAATATTATATATTATATTATAATATATATTATTATTATATTATATTATTATATATATATATATATTATATATATTATACTAATATCATAATGTTAAAATGATATACATTTAAACAGATGAGATATATTGAGAAGTTTAAATAATTATGTCGATGATAGAAAATACTCAACTGTATTTTTTATAATGAGCAAATGAAAGTTATGTATTTGAAGCATGAAATCACAGAATTAATTTCAATGAAAAGGGAAGATTAATAAAATGAATGAATTTGTATCACAGTGAATGATTTATAGTTGCTTCACCCATTGTCTATAATTTCAAATAAACATGAATAATAGACAAATTTGGTTCAAATTATGGGTCTAAATTTTCAAGAATATTGATTAATAACTCCATAAAAGCTTTATCCAATCTAAGCGAGGATGTATAGTGAGTAGCAGTGGAATCCGGTTTGACACGCCATTCATCTTAATTGGGACTCGTCAGATGGAGACTCGAACCCAGTACCGTTCGCTTCAAACGCCATCGCGTTATCTACTTAGCTACTGAGTCCTGATGGCCACTTAAGATGCAGATACATCCAGCTAACGAGTACCAAATAAGACGAAACGCGCGTCAAACTGGATTCCACTGCTAGCTACTACCCACCTTTGCTTAGTATGCTTGTGAATTAAGATTATATCGACAAAATACGCACAGTATCAACATATGTCAATAAGAAACTGATCAACTGCAGTCCTAAACATCGATGGGAAGATTCAAACAAACAATACCAAGTGAATTTACTTTTAGTTTAGCTCTTTACTCACAATATTTGATGAGATAGTGATGAAGAGTTGAAATGTTGATGAACTCTGAGATTCGATCTGAAGTATCTAACTTGAAAACCACATTCATAATACAGTAAAGTTTTATTCATGAAGACAGTTTATATATTACTGTGTTGTTCCAGTGTAAATAGAAAACATTTTCTTTTGAATAAAAATAGTTGGTTTGTGTAATGATCTTTAATCGAAAGGAAGATTATAGAGTATATTGACATACTTCAATTAATAAGAAGCTAATAATAATAGTTAACAGTGAAATAATCTATAAAACACAATAGGACGAAACGGCTGTCCGCTGCTTACAGGTCTACCATGGTTGTCCAGCTTCAATAGACTCATGATCTCAATTATTATAAATGGTAAATGCCTATTGAAATATGCATATACTACTTGTATTGAATTCTATTAATATGAAATAAAATAAATTACGTTAAAATTGTCTGCACATACCAGGAATACATTTACTTCGAACACTCCAAACTCCATTTCGACTAATGGTAATTGGTTGATTTGATTTATTCACTGCATAACCTACTTGATATGTTACATTCAATTCTGATCCATGTCTAACTCGTCCACCAGGTAAAATGATTTGATCAGAGATAGCATTTGTCAGGTGTATTTGTGTGTTTTCTCCTATACCAAATTCTTCTGTAGTGGTTTTTATGATTTGTTTATTACCATTATTTTTACTATTTATCAAGTAGACATCTCCATATTCAACAGTAAATAGATAGCAATGTTTATAACACTGTGGAAATGGTTGAGGTTTCCATATAACCTTGGTGTTGTCTACACTACAAATAACTTCATCATTTTCAGCTGATAACGTTGTATCTGCTTCACATCTAGTTTAAAAGTAGAAATCAACTAATGATTATTATTCTTAGTCAAAAGTCAAGACTGAAACTCTCACATTTTGAAGCATCTTTGTATCATCTTAACTATTCTTCCTATACAACTCTGAGCTATTCTTCGAAGAAACATCATATAGCTGAGTTTGTTACAATAAAGCCAGAAAATATTATCCCGAATTGGTGTTAGTTATTCGTTTGTTACCAACCCAAATAATTGTGCTATCAGGATAGATTTTCAGTCGAAATTTACAAATACTGAAAAAAATAACTAATGTTAAGATAACCTATTTGTGATTATTTCTTATGTGAGACACGGCTCACTCAAAATGAATTATTGGTCACTACTCAATCATATGTTCTATAACACCTAACGTCCGATGAGTAATCTTGACAGGTGGAGTTCAAGTTGTAGTGTCGGTTACTCTGTTAAGCCCCTATACCTTATTCTAGCTTCTGGACAAGTCAGTTTGCCATTCTTCTTGAGTCACGTTTTGACCTTGGTAATCATATACTTATCGACCTTGACTGTTTTTACATGAGCACATATGTGTGTACACTTCTTATCTGGATGAATGATTGTACTAAATATACGTGTTCAGTCCTTCAACCACGTATTCAACTTATTTAATTCTGTTGTTCACCAACGTGAATTAAGTCGATGAAATATACAAGGGTAGACGACATGTATATTTAGACAAATTATCTATAAAGTAATGCAAAGTATTATCATACTCAATGGATGATTATCACTCAATAATTATCTGGCCTATGATGTAAATTGTCATCAAAGTTATAAGTCAGATTTTTTCTATTCATAATGCAAAGCAATTACGTTTGGTATAATTGTAAATTTACATACACTACAGTACAATGCATACAGCTTTATACTACCGTCAATAATGACAACGCTTGTATTACTTAGCAATATTGAATAATAAACGGTGTTAAAAGTCATTGTGATTTTAAATGATTGAACATACGACAATACATTTCATCAAACCAACAATTACCTAATCAGATTAGATGGACAATTGTTTATAAAGTATATGTATATAACGTGAACGGAATGTTTAATTTTGTGTCTGTATTGATGGAAATTTCCATCCTTCAATGATTCTCCGACATTGAATAACTGATGGAAAACTGAACATCGGTAAGTTTACTTATTTATAAGTCACAGGATTATTGATATTTTAAAAGATTTGATTCTTTTAGTAAAAGTAAAATGTGACAGTGATCATATTTACGGCCAGAAGAGTTTACTATAAACTATTAGGACTGAAAATGATCAATTATAGGACTGAGGTGAATTGAAGAACTCATTAAGTAAAAGTATTCCATATCAATAATTAATAGTATGATGCCGTTAAGATAAGGTTCAACGTAAGGATGAGCGCAAGCATTTAGCGTTACCGTTAGGGTTAGGGTTTAGGGTTAGGGTTAGGGTTAGGGTTAGGGTTAGGGTTAGGGTTAGGGTTAGGGTTAGGGTTAGGGTTAGGGTTAGGGTTAGGGGTTAGGGTTAGGGTTAGGGTTAGGGTTTAGGGTTAGGGTTAGGGTTAGGGTTAGGGTTAGGGTTAGGGTTAGGGTTAGGGTTAGGGTTAGGGTTAGGGTTAGGGTTAGGGTTAGGGTTAGGGT
>NW_017386101.1:257871-270659 GCF_000237925.1 Schistosoma mansoni | reverse complement strand
TCTTTTTTCTTCGATCTTAAGGTTCTGCGTCCAGGCATTTCACTGTCGATTGATGATACATACTACTCATATCTGTTGACATCAGTAGCACACACCACAATATGATTCATTAAGTTATCTGAGTAACAATTCACTTTTCTACTCTCGGTTTGTAGAAACTCACCGTTTCGGAGTGAGATTTCTTATATTGTGAAACAATAGACGGGGCCTGATGGGTGCTGTTTAGGGTTCTTACCTTTTGTCTGATAAGTGTTCAACGTAATAATTACTATTCTGTTCTACTTATTTTCATACTATCTGGATTTTAAATACTCGTCTTTTTCATAACACTGTTGAATAAAATAAGCATTAATGGATAACATTTTCTCTAAACTCTTTGTGAGAGCTTGATATTCTCATAATCAGATGTTTTGCTGAACAAGGTCTCACTTTTAAGCTGTAAAACACTTCCAAATTTTCCAGTTCATGATTAGTCTGATGTTTCATTGTTAGATAATAATAATCATGAGTTTTCTCCCTCTGCTATAGGGTCCTGATAAACCCGCTTGATTGTGGTAAATCATGTATTTGTGTTTGCTTTATTGCAGTTTACTGGCAAGTTTAATAGAATGAATTCAATGTTTATTAGGATGTGTTGGTAGGACAGGTTTTATCAAAGGATATTTCAGGCAAAATAACGTTGGAGACCTCTAGTTGGTCCATTTTCGACCAATCAGCGCTAGCGGATGAACTAGAAAGACTAGAATATTCCTGTGTAAAGTTTCGGATGTACACTGAAGCTTTGTTGCTTTAACTTCTTATTTTGACTTGGAATATATTTATGTTCTGTCCAAGTCGCGTTTTAATTTGGGAAGCATTCAAGTAACGTGATGTTCAAGTGTACTATAGAGTATAAGGGGGGTACTCTAGGCTGAATAAAAAGACTTAACAGGTTGTTAAAACAAACTTGAATTACTTTGAAGACCATATCCATTAAAGTCGTATCCGTCTACCGTACTGTTTTTCCGTCCAATTTTAGACATAAAATGCTCTGCATACTATTAACAGATGGTCAAAATAAGAATAGGTTTATTTATTCTATCAGACTTTTACTTGAGTAATCCGTTCATTATATTTTAGGTTTCTAAATTACATTGTTTTGAGATCGGAAGAGCGGCGTGTAGGGGAAGGGGGTAGATCTCGGGAAATGGTCAAATCAAAATGGGGTTTAGCTTTAAGCGCTTGTGTTACTGTTGCTGCGTCACTATTTATGTCTATTGGTCTGTGTGTAACAATCGGTCTTGTTATGCCAACACTTAACGGAAGGTAAGATACATTGCAGTTTATTTAAACTTTTGTATGATTTAAATAGACTTCTACTGAAGTAAGTTTAGAATATCGAAAATTGTCGATTAAAGTGGATTTGTCTGTTTTTGTTTTAATTTACATGTAAACATGAAAATGTATAATTTCTAGTTTCCAGTTATTCAATTTGCTATGTTGATTCCTGTACTTCGGGATCATCCCATTTTACTGTTAATGTTGATACTAGGTACAGTAAAATTGCATAAAAACAAATGAGGTTTATAATTTCATAGTCATGGTACAATCCTGTACGTAACAGTATTGCTTAGAATATTGATATCTAACATAATTGAACTATAATGCGTCGTAACATTCGAAATTCTTTAGTTGAATCCATGAGTCAATTGAAGCTAGGTCACCATGAAAAACCTACAAGCACTGGACAGCAGTGTCGTCCTAGTGTGGGACTCCTCATCAGTGTTCATCCACGACCTCGCCCCGCGAGATTCGAACCCAGGACCTATCAGTCTCTCTTGCGAGTGTTTAACCTCTAAACCACTGAACCGGCATCCAACGGTGTTAATGTCTAACTCCAACCAATCCACGAGATTGAGCAACCGTCCACTATTGTCTCCAGTGAGTAACTGCCTCACAAAAGATCCGGTTGAACTCCACTGGTCACGGCTTACCGCAAGAACTCCAGGAAATCTATCTTGCAGCCAGTCACTAGTGAGCACATGGCAATCATGTATGCGTACTGCTGAGGAGTCCTACAGTAGGATGAAACTGCCGTTCAGTGCTTCCAGCTTTTCCATGGTGGTCTAGCTTTAATTAGCTCATGAATTCAACTATAAAATTACTAAAATCTCCACAAAATCACCTTCTGAACATATTTATCTGTTTGGTGGTTATTAATATTCTCTGTTGCTATATCATGGAGTATTTGTTTAATAGTTAAACATCTGCTATATTATGGAGTATTTGTTTAATAGTTAAGCCACTTGTCTTTCAAGCACTAAGTTACACTCTTCTCAAATCTATTCCATAACCTACTAATATCACTAGCCTTCACATAAAGGTGTGAAATGAATCCAAGTACCTGGTTACATCGTAACCAGGTATTACTTGATAAGAACAATATATTTCTATTTGACTGTCTCACTGTTTTGCTAATCATAAGATCAATCAACTTTTCCGTCATCTTTTACAAGATTGACGAAATTAATACCAAATATATATGAGATGTTTTTTTTTTCATATCGATTATTAACTTTTCCAAACTATACTTTGGCATTAAGAATTCCGTTAATTTTCTTGTTAGTCAGAAGTTAGAAAAAAACCGACATCATCATATGAATTATAACCTCAATGTATACAGTAATGTACAAACTATCACATCCTAACACTATCAAAATCAGCTGTAAAAAGATACAATTTGAATTTAGATTGTATACTTAAATATATTTCAAATATATCAAGGGCATGTTATTTTCCAAACCACAACTTAGTACTAAAGTGTTCGTATGTAAACGAATTTGTTTTCAAACAATGTAATGATTATCTCTGGTTCGAGTTTACAAACTCCCTCTCTATAAGGAGAGATGGACAGTAGCTAGCAATGGGATTCAGTATGTGCATTTCATCCCATTTGGACTCGTCATTTGAATGTACCTGCTTCCCAGAGTTGATGTCCACTCCGGGACTCAAACCCAATACTGTTCGCTCCAAACGCCATCGCGTTATCCACTTGGCTACTGAGTCCAAATAGCCCCTAGCTTGTGCAATGCAGTGAAGTTTAATTCATTCTTTATTGGTTGCTTGAATCTTCCAACTGACGTTTAGGACTCCAACTGATCAGTCTCTTATTAAAATATGTGTAACCCGTGTGGATTGCCTCGATATTACCTTAAATTACAATCGTTATAAGAAGAGATGAAGTCTCAAATAGGACGAAACGCACGTCCTGAATTTCACTGTTAGCCACCATCCATCTCTGCTTATAGTGCTTGTGACTTAATGCAATATCGAGGCAATCTCCACAGGATGCACACATACCAATAAGAAACTGATCAATTTTAGTCCTAAACGTCAATAGGAAGATTCAAACAACCAATATAAAAATGAAAATCCTCTGTTTATTTTTTCCTTCCCCCTCTCACTAGCTAGTTCTGAGAGTTGTTCACGCTTTACATAATTAATGATCTTTTACGCATTTGTTTTTTGTTTCTTCTCATACATACGTCGTAGTATGCTTGTTTCCAATAATATCTCATCTAAGGCTAGATTTATACATCAAGCTTCTGTTCAAGTCATTCCAATTTAAGTAATCTTAAATAATTTCACTTATTTCGTATTTATTTATTTAAACACATAAATATTGGCACAAAGAAGCACCAGATATATATGTGCGCACAAATCTCATTTGATTTGTGTGAGGGCTGAGATACTGCTCAGGTGCCCAAACTGAAGCAGGTGGTTTTCTTAGGGGACCACACTCACAGCCTTTGACCTAAAGGTCTGATCCACAAGGCAGTGCAGGAGCATCGTAAGGAGATGCAGTCCCATGATAGCCGATGACCAACGATTGATTCATATGCCATTTATTCCATCAGGATACTGAAGTCCATGTGCACCATTGGTTTGGAATCAGGGTTTTCCAACTCCCCTATGTGGACTTTCCGTGTCCACCAACCCGGTTAAACCGCCGGACATTCGCTTTCCATCCTCTCACTTTCGTAAACAACACCCCTGCCACGAGAAGGCAGTGAGTAGGACTTCGCTGACAGAGGCTATATACGCGTGGCCATGTGAGAGCATTTGGAGAGGGAGAATGGACTCTCCCCACTCTCGGCCGTACCAGAGCATTTGGGGGCACTTATTTCTAATGCTGGACATTTTCCATCTTTTTAAATTAGTTCGGTCAGTTTTGTATAAGCTATTTCTATAATTTGGTGAAATCATTACTATCGTAGTAGGCAAGTGGGGAAGACCAATTTACTATATAATACAAAATAACAGTGGTTTGGTAAAATATGATAACCATGCAATAAATACATAATTTACGCATCTTCCTTCAGTTGTCCTTTACAGGCTTCGTGAATTTTTTCAATTCTGTTGTTAATAAACTTCGTTTCTGTTTCCTTTCCTGTCCTCTTCAATTGAATCTTCTCAAATTTCTGTTGACATACATTCCACCTCCGATTAATCTACATACTACTTATATCTGTCAATATAAGTAGCATACACCATAATATGACTATTATGGGAAAAATGGAAAGTCTCTCTTTCTATGTGACAAATTATAGTCTATTAATTCTATGAATAATTATATTTTATTTTTTCTTTATATATTCTTTAGCGAGGTTTTCCCTTATTTAGTCGTTCTAATTGGGTTTGAAAATGTCATTGTTTTGACGAAGTCTGTAGTTGCAACACCAGTCGATCTTCCAGTGAAATATAGGATTGCCGAAGGTTAGTTCCATGTATTTTGTAAATGTTCATTGTATCGCATTCTTGAAATTGTCTGTATTTTCCTTACCGAACGAATTAACTAGAGTTAGAAACATAAACCGTTGAACGCCAACTTACCTAACTGGAGGTCCTAAGTTCATGATCACGAATACTTACTGGCGAGTATTCCCTTTGTAAGACGAAACAGCTATCCTGTGCTTTCTAGTTTTTAATAGTTATGTAACCTAAGTCACTCCATAGTGTAAAACTGTTAATTCGGTTTTTAAAGTTAAGAATCATCTAAAGCACACAATTATCGTCCTTTAAATGTTGCCTATCAGTTTCTCTGATTAACGTCAATCGAATAATTTTGTAGCGACTTCATTTTAGTGACTACGAATTCCAGCCTAATGAACTATGTAGGAAAAATTGTTACAATAAACCTTTGGCTTCTATAAATAATCAGCTAAATTTCCTAATATATTGTTATTAAATGATATAATGTGTGTTGCATTGGATTTATTCTATCATTATTATGATTGTTTTTAAATAAAAATAGGTCTAAGCAAAGAAAGTTGGTCACATACGAAACTGTACTTTACTGGATTATTGTTATTGGGTCTAGGATTTCTTACATTTCATCCTACAATGCAAGAATTTTGTTTATTTGCAGTCGTCGGCTTGACTACGGACTTTTTTTTACAATTATTCTTTTTTGTTACGATTCTTTCGGTGGATATTCGAATGGAAGTAAGTAAATGAAATAAGGTTAAGCATTTGAGCATTTTTTGAAATTGTTATGTAATTCGTATAATTTCATAAATTTTCCTCAAGAAGTACTAACTGTATTAATCCCAACCAACATCTAGTACATTATTAAACAATCGTTTTTCTTTAGAACTATCGTTAATTGTATTTGAGCTTCGGCAATGTTTGTTTAAACACAGATGACGATTCACTTGGCGCCGCTATCTTGAAACATCCACTTTACTGGCTGAGAAATATGTTACAAATGTCATGACAGAAGCTTCCACATCGTGCGGTATTTACCTATTCCGGGATTAGGTGGGTAATGGGAAGAGGTGGTCTGTTTATGATGTGGCACTGTAGTATGAAAGAAAACTCTTTAGGACTATTGTTGAAGTCCCGGAGATGGTAGAACTCATTGTCTTTAGAGATTAGGAAGTATGGCTCGCTATAGAAGCCAATGAAGATCGTACTATAGTTTTCTTTCACACCCTTCATAAAGATGTAATGAGCTTCTTTAACTGGAGAAATTCTTCCTGATCTCTTCTTTTTAGTTGATCTGTCTCTTTCGTTACACAGTAGTCTTATTCACTTATTTTTATTTACTTACTTATTCTGACTATACTTCTCGTCATTCCTCTGTCTCTTATAATTTCTTTTATTCGTGTGGTTGTCATGACTTGACGTAGCCGTCGCCCAATTGTTATGTCTTGATCAAGGTCGTCGCTAATCTGTTATGACCTTACGAATTAAACGAGGACGTCACTTGCGTGAATTATCCGCCTATAGAAATACGACCTCTACGACCTTCACACTGTGACAATGACGTTCGATTAGTATGAGTAATCTAGCGTCCTTATTGGCCCTTAATCCGCCTAGCCCGTCCACTTGAGTCCAGAACACCAATAGCAGCCTCGGCAATACGAATCGCTTATTTCAAGCATACTTTGTTTATATATCAAACAGACAGACCACACCACACCACAAAATAGAAAATAATGTTTGTACAAAACCAAGCTAAATGAGGCTGTAAGCGTGGGAGACAATAATCAATAAACTGAGTATAACATAGGAACAGTAAATCATATAATAATAATCAATAGGCCAAAATGAAGCTTGTAATAAGATGAATATAGAGATAGATAATCTAGTTACTGAATAGTTATACAATAGGAATATGCATAGAATAATAGTCCAATAATACATCCTGGGAATTACCCGTATTTATGTCTTCGCTACTATATAACAGTGGTGCGTATTTTAGTGCAGAGTTGTCCCAGTATTTATTTTTATTGAATAAATAAGACAAAACAATCATGTTGTATGACGTGATGATATAAGTTGTAAGTAAAAATGAAGCAGAGAATTGTTAATAAAATAAAATGGGAAACATTCGCAGTAGTTTTTTTCACCTTTTATGTGTTTTGCTTTACGTCCCACTGACGTTAAGGGGAGCTACAGCAGGTTGTTACACGGTCACTGATACTCAATCAAGTGAGTCATAAAATGTATCATGCACTTTTCGTAATTAGTTAGCAAACTATACATCCAATTTAAAGGGTTGGTCAGTTTGAATAACTAATCAGTGGGTTAAATGTTCTGAGTTCGACCCCTAGTGGGTTTATCTATGACCACTCTCGGCAAGGTCCATACTAGAAAATATTGGTGCCCGATGTCTCCTGGTTTCTAACGGTTGTCTAACTAAGATCAGTTTGTGATGTAATCTATAGCAGTTAATCGGAAAAACAGGTAACGCGGTTAATACAGATAATATGCATATTGTCCTACTTCTGTTTGATAATTTGTGCAAATATTGGATACTGGAAGTAAGAGTGAGAGTTCAGTAATATTCCTGGTCATTTAATATGCTTTTTATGTCTGAAAAACAATAACCCAAAAGTCTCTTATCTTAATATAGTCATCAGTTCAAGTATTTTTCAGTTGTCGTGAGTAACATTGCTATCTACACTTGGTTTGTTTATGGAACAGAACTGTCCCACTTAATTCTGCTGCTACTAAGAATTATAATAATTACGCATCTATTTCTCATCTTTTATATGTATTTCTGACACTTTTTCCACGTCCTAGCTCTCTGATCTTATGTTGGAATATCCAGTTCATTCATTTATGCAAGAACCTCAAATGATCCCACCATTTTATTCCTTTACTTCACCATTATCATCTCCAACTCCTTTATCATCATCTCTAGATATGATGATGAATGAATCATCGTGTAAAATTGAAAAACCCAGTTCATTGTTAACTGAAATGTCTAATAAAAGAGAAACTCAAATATCAAACAAATATTTGGCTTATATATTATCATTTATTTCAAATCTAAGCTTTATGTTGTTTAAGCCAGTTAAGGCTATTTTCCGACGTACAAGATTATCTTTTATGAAAGGGCACAGACGTAACGTGTCAGGTAAGTTTGCATGCTGTTTATCTATTAACCCAGTATAACTTTTCGGTTGATATTTTTGATGATGTTGTATATCTATTTGCAAAAAACTGTATTCTCTTGTTAATGTTTAGGACTTCAGTTGTTCAATCGCACTCGGCATATATATGTGCTAAATGAGTCTCATAGAATGAAACAAGCATCATGAATCCCACTGTTGGTTAATATCCAACTTTAATTAAAGTTGTTTAGATAGTTTATAAAATGACAGCTTTCCTTCTGACTACTAAGTAAAATACTGCATCCCTTCCAAAGAAATTATACAGTTATTTAAGAAGCAGTCTTTAGTAACCAACTATTAAGACAAGTGACTTTTGTACACTTATCATTAGTGATACATATTCGAAGTACACATTGATAAGCGTTTGTGAAATGTCCAACTTCATATGCCAATCAATCCACATTCACTGAAATGCACATTTTTATGAATATATGAATATAAATGCCAAAACCATGTTATCACTAGAATTAGCATTTTTGTTCATTGACACCCATCCTACTGCCTGAAACCATCTATTTCATGTGTGAACAATTGCTAGAAAAAAAATAGAGATACCTATCCCAATGAATGAAATAAAGGAGCTTCTGTTGAAATGTAATATGAATATCTACTTTATGTTTAACAATGAATTTTACAAACAAAAAGATGGAGTACCCCTAGGCCCGATTCTTGCTGATATTTTTCTGGCCAAACTGCAAAATGGACCGTTGAAAGACATCCTAAATAAGCTAGGTTATTGTTGTCAATACAGAGATGACACACGTCGTAGGGGCAAAAGTATCCACAAACAAAAATTGTTGAACTGTTTCGATAACGTCCACCCAGATATTAAATTCACCAGCGAAGAGGTGAACGACAATAGTAGAGCTGTTCTTGGTTTCCTACTTTCTAGAAGGACAGATGGTTCCATAAAACCAAATATATTTAGAAAGAATACATGGACTGGTCCGTATACCCATTTCCATAGCTTCAAACCTCTTCAGTACGAAATAAATTTGATTAAATGTCTTAGCTATGGAATTAAACCATTATGTTCTGAAGATCATGTAGATAGTGGAATAGATACAGTAAAGAACACATTACGAAATAACGGTTACCCAGATAATTTCGTCAGAAAATTCCTGTTAAAAGAAGAAGAAACTGTGACTTGGTCAGTAAAAAAAACCCTGCATCTGAAGCTGGACTTTTAAGGGGGCATAGCGGGTGACATTTTAACACATCTACTCGAAGGATCTGTTGAAAGGACATTTTACGCCGCCAAGTTATGTATAATTCTCTCAACTAAACCAGTACTTACACGGCAAATAAAGGATAGGTTGCCGATGATGGTCTCCTGCATGTGCGTATACCGATTCAACTGATCCTGTGGAGATAGTTACATAGGCCTTACTCAGAGGGCTTTATCCTTTCGTGTTCGTGAACATGTACCAGCGTGGTTGGGAAAAGGAGTCACTAAATCGATTAACAGTACCATTCTTTCTCACTTGGTAGATAGCGAACATCATAATAAAATACATGAAGCTTTCTCTGTTATATATCAAGTTCCAAAGAATCTACCTCAAGGAGTTAAATTACGGCTACTCCACATAACTAAAGCCATTTGGATCAACTCCAGGAAACCGAACTTATATGTCCAGAAGAGGTACATCCAGCCTCTATGTTTATCTTGGCTCACGACTAGATCACCGGGTGCCTAAACTGGGTATTATAAACTTCTTATCCCCCTCTCAATTCCTTATTTGTTTGTATTTTTATTACTCTTCACATCCGTATTTCCCAATTCACATGAACTTTTTTTTATCATGATTCCCTTGATAACACCCCTCTTATTATATATTGTATTCACACAATGATGTTATTATTATTGTTATTACTCTTATTATTATCATTATTACCTCGATAAACAGGATGAAATTCCTCTACTATGCATTTTATTCATACAATTTTTTTTTGTTATATTACTATTATACTGACTATTACTTGACACTACTACAAATCATCCTGACCTTTATTTAATGACCTTTCTAATTTACAAACAACACAATTTTGAAACATTTATATCCTAACAGATGTAAACGTTCACCATTTTTGACATATAACACTGTGAAATTCATTAATGCATGTTTTATTTTGGCCTTGATAAAATATAATTATGAAATTATAACTGTACAGCCTGATGATGAAGTTATTAAAAAGCAATTGTTCGCTCAAATATGTGTATTATGGAAAATAAAAAAGTTAGTATAGTTTTATGACGCCCCCGAACACCCTGGTACGGCCGAGAGTGGGAACAGTCCAATCTCCCTCTTGAAATGCTCTCACATGGCCACGCGTATACAGCCTCTGCCAGGGAAGTCCTACTCACTGCCTTCTCGTGACGGGAGTGTTATTTACGAAATTGAGAAGACGAAAAGCGAATGTCCGGCGCTTTAACCGGGTCGGTGGACACGGTGAGTCCACCTAAGGGAGTTGGAAAACCCTGATTCCAAACCAATGGTGCACACGGGCTCCAGTATCCTGATGGAACAAATGGCGTATGAACCAATTATTGGTCGCCGTCTACCATAGGACTGCATCTCCTTACGATGCTCCTGCACTGCCTTGTGGATCAGACCTTTAGGTCAAAGGCTGTGAGTGTGGTCCCCTAAGAAAACCACCTGCTTCAGTTTGGGCACCTGAGCAGTATCTCAGCCCTCACACAAATCAAATGAGATTTGTGCGCACATATATATCTGGTGCTTCTTTGTACCAATATTTATGTGTTTAAATAAAATAAATAACAGTTCTATGAGAAATATTGTGTTTTGACTAGTCCACTTCGTGTTAGGTTCAAGTTCATTATTCATTAATTACAGTTGACCGTCAGTTTTGAGTGTTGGCAATAAAATATTTCGCTCTACAATTTTCACCAAAACTTTCGCAAACGCTTTTTAACTCATTTTTATATTCATTTCATTACTGTAGTAGTTATGTGATAAATATAAACAGAAGTAATAACTTATTTGTTATTATTCTTGTCTAACCTCCATGTATATACAAATTTCTCTTGATTTTCTTCCGATAAGCTGCACAAACAGCTGCATACTTAGCTTCTGATGGCCAGACATCACAAAATGTTCCAAGACGTCTACGCGTTCTTCGTTGTTGGGCAAAATCTCGGCTTATACAACGTGTTCTTCTGGTACGTTGAACTAGTGAATATGTAAAACAGTTTTTTTCATGGTAATCTTACTATAATATACTGTGTGAATTGAAGACTCCTCCGAAACTGTCAGAACAATAGTTTCATATTGCAGTGAACGAAGTCTTGGTGAGGATAACCAATCTATTGTTTGATGAAAAATTACAGAGTGCTTTGGTAAAATATAATAACCATACATTAAATACATAATTTGTACATCTTCCTTCAGTTGTCCTTCAAAGGCTTCATAATTTCAATTCTGTTGTTATTACAATTACTTTTTGTTTCCCTTTCTGTCCTCTTCAATTGAATCTCCTAATCTTCTGTTGACATGCATTCCACTTCCGATTAGTGTTATATACTACTTATATCTGTAAATATAAGTAGCATACACCACAGTATGATTGGGATTGTTGTAGCAAATATCTAGTCATGAGTCTCCATAATGCTTTGGTGTGGTTGCGAGTTTCCTGTGTGGGGGAAATTAAATGAATGTAAGCGAGAGTAATGCCTGTCTTGTTTTTTATTCATCTTGTTTAACGATGAGAATGATAACCTTCTGGAATTGTTACGTGCTTAACGTTTCAAAGTTATTCTAGTAAAATAATTTCATAATTCACGTAGTTTAAATGGTTGTGTAAATTATATATATATATATATCTTTTGCCTAGTGTTAGCTGAATTTTTGATTTGTTGAGTAGAGTATTTTTTCAGTTCCCACGATTTTAAACATTAATCTTGATGCTAACTTGTTTTATAACTATGTTGTGATGTTTTTTGCCAATCTAGTGGGTCACACAGTGTCCATACTGTACTCGTTTACTTGCTTTGAGTGACTTATCCTATGAATAGATATATAAATAAATAAGTTCGGTATTTGTTGTGTTTACAAACAAGTGATCGGTTCAGTTAATCAGCAGTTTGATTACATTTAGAGTAATGAGTACAGAGGGTTTACAATGCCTGTCAATGTCACAGTGATTATTATAATCTCAGTGTCAACTAACAGGCGACATTAAGCAGTGTATCTACGACCAGTGTGTTTTTTTGGGTGACACATTGGTAACCGTTAATCACTGACAAATATTTATATTCACACCACTATATTTTTATTGCTGGATTAATTCTTAAATTGTCCATCAACTAAATGTGTTGTTTGATGTCGTAAATTGATTTCGCACATGGATTTTCGATCAATTGATTGATTGTTGATCGCTTAACTTCTCGAAGAGAATTTACGTTGTTTCAGAAGTGATACATGTATCCTCACAATTCGATTTCAGGTAGTTATTTTTCATATAGCGTAATAGTAATATGAATCTAGTCATTTAAAGCTTAAATAAGTCAATGGTCATTTCCATATGACATTGGGAAATAATGTCTCTGTTAACCTAAGAGAATGTTATAGGAAAACAATAGTTTGAAGTCTTGATTCTTAAGATACCTAGTAATTTTATCCGAGTTGTAGTCGTTCCTTTTTTTTGTAGAAGTTCATTTGCAGCGTTAATTGGAATTTTCCATTTATTCCCTCTGTTTATTGGCGTAGCATTCATATTCATATTTTATCTTTTTCCATTCAGCTTTATGCACACTGTATTGTCATGGGTTTTTAAATCATGAAATGATCTCAGCTAAATCATCATTAAAAACTTGGAAGTATTAGA
>NW_017386101.1:228169-257671 GCF_000237925.1 Schistosoma mansoni | reverse complement strand
TGTTTGGTTCTATGGTCTAAATTATCTAATTGAGGAGGTTAAATCGTCGTTCTGGATAACACCGTGAAGTAGGCACTGATAGTTTTGTCCAAATGGACAATGAAAGTTCTGCAGTTAGACAGTCTACCTGACAGAGCTCAACAACACTGAAATCATCCACCTAAGCTGAAAATATCCATCATTTCAAGCTTCCAATATGTAAATATGTACCAAACACATTTCTGTCTACATTGAAATGGATGTCCCTGGAAATTATGCCGTTTTCGTGATGTCGTTAATGTGTTTTATTCCATCCCAGTTCAATAGTTCAATAACACAAATTTGGATATCAAGCTCCCTATCTTCGTGTAAATATTTTGTATGTTTATGTCCATGTGTATGGATTTCATATGTTCTGTGTAATTTAATAATTCTACTTAGTTAACTATACTTTATTGAAGTAACGAGGCTTAACCTCACAACTTGTTCTACATTTACTTGACATAATAATTAGTTTACAGATCCCTAAATTTGGCATCTTTGATTCGAGACTACTGACTGGTATTGTTTGCTGATGGAAGCTCATCTCAATTATTAGGTAACAAGTAATCTGGATGACATTTTTGTATTTGTGTGAACCATAGCTTTGAGTGATTGTCTTTGTAGCCTGTGAAAGAAATCACTAATTAAAATATTTCTACAAAACAGTTTGTAAAAGTACCATTCCATAGTATTTTTATATGAACATTCTCTTGATTACTTACCATTCAGATGTGTGAATACTCTGTTTTAAAGTAACAAAAAACGTCATAATTATGATGAGCATAAGGTAACTATTAGTTTGATGAAGCTATTAGCAATTAATAGGTAAACGTTAGTGAAGACAGTTTTGATTTGGATTTTCCACTCATTAGAGAATACAAATGTTTAATAATAATGAATATTACTTACTTAATCCCCAAAGTTTTTCAAACCATATAATTGATTATCATTGTAGAGTAGAAAGTACATATTTGCGACTGTATAGCTTTGTAAATAAATTTTCTGAAAAGCGAACTCTTCAGTGAACAAATTCTTAAACAGTCTCATCAGTAGCTAAACCATATCACCATCAATTTCGTTGATTCACCACTCCATTGACTTGATGATGATGGCTTGTCATGATCAATAAAACTCGAAAAGATTCGTCTGACGATGAGATGACCAATTAGGAGTGTGAACATTTAATTAGTATTTTGCTTAAATATTTTATTATTGATAGGTATAATATGCAGAGATCGTCTTCCATATTTAAACTAATAATATTATTACTATTTCGAAAGTTTTTAATATCAGTTTTGTGTATATATAATATTTTATTGTTTCATTGTGTAACTAACACTTAGCTGATATTATTTCTTCTGTTTTATAAGCCTGTATTTTATCATAATAGTTTTAAACTTGTTATCTAACTTCATCCCCAAATGCCCTGGTACGGCCGACAGTGGGGACAGTCCAATCTCCCTCTCGAAATGCTCTCACATGGCCACGCGTATATAACCTCTGCCAAAGAAGTCCTACTCACTGCCTTCTCTTGGCGGGGTGTTGTTTACGAAATTGAGAGGACGAAAAGCGAATGTCCGGCGCTTTAACCGGGTTGTTGGACATGGGATATCCACCTAGAGGAGTTGGAAAACCCTGATTCCAAACCAATGGTGCACATGGGCTCCATTATCCTGAGGGAACAAATGGCGTATGAACCTGTTGTTGGTCACCGACTACCATGGGACTGCATCTCCTCACGATGCTCCACTGCCTTGTGGATCAGACTTTTAGGTCAAAGGCTGTGGGTTTGGCCTCCTAAGAAAACCACCTGTTTCAGTTTGGGCACCTGTGCAGTATCACAGCCCTCTCACAAATCAAATGAGATTTGTGTGGCGCATATGTATCTGGGGTTTCTTTGTACCAAATATTTATGTTTCCAAATAATTTAATAATATTAACCTATCCAATTATTCCATTTTATTTTTTCCTTTGAACTAGAAGGAATTTTATATGGTATCTATCGTTGAAAAATGAACGTACATTGGATGAAAATAATCATTTACACTTTATAAATGATGATGACAACAATATACTTATATCAAATGTAAGAAGAAAACGTTTACATGCATCATCAACATCACCTGGAGGTTTTACTGGTTGGACTGCAAGACTTGGTTTAACTGCATCTATGCTGGGCACTAGTTTGTTGGGTTGTAGTTTGGTCTTATTATTGACTTGTTTAGGAATGATTTGCTTACAGTCCAAGTTAGTTAATGATAATTTTTGGTGTAAATTTTGTGAGATTTCTTCTTTTGAAATATATTACATTTATTTATGATTTATATTCGTATCTAGTCTATTTTTTCTCAAACTTCACTTAAATCCTTAGGATCACTGAAAAGGATTTTATTTATCCCGTTGTTGATACTCAGGACTGAATTTTGATCAGTCTTTGTTGAAATATCTGCATTATGTATGGAATACCATCGATATAATCATCTTATCATATGCATTTTAGAATAGATTGATTTTGGTTAACAGTGGATTTTTGGATATGCTTTACGAATACGTCCAGCAGACGTGTCCTAAATGGAATGAATTGCTTTTCGTGCATCCCCCTGTTACTACAACACTTTCATTCATTATTGATTTTTGACTCCCTTAGACTATATAACGATCGATATTGATAGAAAGGGATGAATGTTTAGGAATACGATGAATGGTTATATCATATATGAAACTATACTTTTCGTCTATATGAGATTCTGAATTGTTAGGTAATGTGTTTGTTTCCCAATAAAATACATTACGCATGCTTTTCCATTTTAACACACCAACTAACCCTATTATTGTTTAACTATATGATTGAGTTAATCTGTCAGATAGAGTGACCAACTTTCATGAATGTATAGTTTACTCTTGCTTAACATTATATCATAAATGTTTTTTGTAAATTAAGGACAGCGTATCGAAATATCTGTCTCCCGATTACCAATTTATATCGGTAAAGGTTAAGTTACTAGAATAAAGTCATCTATGGATTAAAACTCGTCGTTAATCATAGATCTATTAATTGTCGTCTTATTTTATTGATCTATTTTGTTTGTATTCAAGTAAATCATATGATAATCTAATATTCTATCTAATTCCAAATGAAATTTTATTGTCTCTAAGATGGAACTGCAGTACATCTTCAACTTTTTATGTAGGTTCTTTTCCAGTCATTTGGCTACCTATTTATATCACATTATATGAGTAATAATTCTAGTATTACGTTCTTTTAATAAACCGATTATCGTTATACACAGTGAAATTGTGCTATCATGTTAGTTTTTGGTATCGTCCATAAACTATGGAAGTTCTGTGCATCATTAGATTTGGATTTCTCGAGTTATTATTATTATTATCTCTACACTACATCAAGTTTAGATAATATTGCTAATTAACCTACCTGGGCTTTTATAAGAACAATCAATTGGTCGATTCCTGTCATCATCAATCTGATTCATCGTAAATGCACTAAATTCTAAAGTATTATCTATGATTTTAATACAAAGATGTGTAAGAATCTGGAAACAGTTCATCTTCCATCCATAGTCTATCCTTTATTTACCTAACTTTTATCTGTAGTTTAGCAATAAAATTTTGTTATATTATTATGCATATCAACTATCTTTATGAAATATTCAACATCAGCTTAATTGGCTGTTTTTCTGTCATCACCACTAACTTGTCTATCGTTTATACTATGTGGCCTACAAAATTATTATCATTATTTTCATAGGTCATCAAATTCTACCAAACGTGAACCAATCATACGAGTCCTACCACTAACCATAGATCTTGTGAATAATGTGACAACAACAGGTTCAATGGATTCAGATTATGATCAACATGATTGTTTATTGTCACCTGAATGGACCGTTGCATGTGGTCAAGTGTATTATAAAGATAAAAATGGAAATGTTTGTCCTCATGGACTACTAGCAGTGACATCTGTTCGATCCTATATACGCATTAAATCATATCCTTCGAAGGTTATCCAACTATGGTGTGCTGACTCAGGAAATCTTTTATTTGATTTAAAAAGGTATTATTTTTGTTTATCCCTAAAGTAATTAAATTTACCGTACTCACTGACCTTTCTTAACATTTGACTACAGTTTACAAGTAATCAATGATTGGAGAGATCGAGTGACATGGCTGAGAATAATTTGCAGTAGTACATTGATATCCACTTCTTGTCTCTCTTTAGATCTTGATTTTGGAAATTATCTTTTACGTTTTTGTTTTGCGAATTTTATTGTTTCTGCTCAATATCTTTTCTCGATGCTAATCGGGTTTCTTTTCGTTAATATGAAAAAAAAACGAGTTTTTGACCTTTCACTACCTAGTTGTTCAACCATTTTCTTTTTCTGTTTAGGATATCATCAACAGTAGTAACTCTTCTGTATGCCTCTGACCAGACTACTTATTATAATACTGTCAATGTTTAAATTAGTGTAATAATCAGTTTACTTTTACGTAGCATTGTCAATTCTTGCTTAATTGCTCGATAGAGAAAGCTTAGTATAAGTAAGTAAGTAGAGCTCAAGAGAAATACCCAAACGACACCATAAAGTCATTTCGATCGACATATTGTCCATAAACTCTAGTTCTTTGTCTATGGTGTCGTCTGGGCATTTCTTTTCAACTCTACTTGCTGGGCATCTAACTAGATTCATCTTATCATAACAAATGGATACTAAGCTAAAGAAACGTGTTTATTGATATGCTGATGGACTATTTCTATACACATTTCTACTGATATCTCTTTTGTGTAACAAAATGTCGAAGAAATGCAGCTTATTGTAAAGCAGCTCTTCTTCACACTTAAATCTGATTGCTAAATGTGTACTGTTTAATTTCCTTTTACCTTTACTCTTGACTGACAAGTAAAAAGCCGATTATGATTGTGAATACAGTGGTCTTGAGTGCTGTTAGAGGTATGAGGGCAGTTATCACTTCCCGGTTGTCCACACTGTAGAAGGGTTCTTCTAGAGGTACCTGAAAAGGAAATTGGGTTAGAAGTGGTCTTAATGACCTGAGAGCGTGACCGCAGTGCCCAAGGAACAACTGCTTGAGGTCGGTTACACACGATATTTTTGTGAGTAGTTTTTGTGCTAGCTCCGTACTTGTTGGGACCTTACCGTCAGAGACGGATATCCGTGGGATAAGGCGAGGTGTGCATTTTTAGGGTCGACCATTTCTAACCCCACCCCTTCTTGTGGGAAGGCAGCATCGCTGCAGATGCTGGTTGTCTGAAGGAAACACCTTACTGCTGTCACACCTCTGTACAGTGGGCAGTACGACTTCGCCTTCGGACCTTTGTGTTGCTGCTTTTATTCTTACCACTCTTCAACCCGACTGTCTGGTATGGTAGGACCTTGAGGAACGATTGTTCCAGCCAGTATAGCTCGATTGATTCATCACGATAGGCAAGCCGGACCACCACGTCAAGATAGCAGCAACGGTTGGGCAAGTAAAAAGCGCATTAGTATTGTTCTATACTGAATTCCCAACTCATATGAAAAAGATCTGACTTTTGAAAAATATTCATTATTTCACTTTAAAGACTGTTTATGATATGATAATAGAAAAATAACATTCTATTAATTAACCTTAAAATTGAGTTAAGCATTATGTTTCACTTGTAAATAGATCAATAAGCTTATAATCGCGTAATTTAGAAGTATCAGTAAAATGAATATGCTTGATCTCCAAGCTATGAAGTTCAAATATGCAGGATTAATTTGTAAACATATAAAAATAAAGAGTTTTTCTCCACTTATCCACTTTAAATATCCAGCAAAGATTTTTTTAAACAGATTTCAAATGACTTCTAATGCCTCTATCACATTTTATATGCTGTCGAACATACCCTTCTGATTGAAGTCATTTAAAACACCTGGGCCTTATGTTTCGGATCTCCCGTCAAAACCCACTTTTTAGTCAGATCTTAAATCAGTACGTCACACAACATTCCTAATTACCAACAATTTTGACACAGACTTTTAAATTGTATTTTATAATTTAAATTTATTTATTAAGACATCCAAGTATTTGGTTTTACAAACTTAAGGATATTCAAAAACAGATTTTCTAATTTCTTCCTATCTGAATTATATGTTCACAACCTCTGTTTTTTATTATACTGAATTATACCTTTCTTGTTATTACCAATGTTCAAACATTGTTGTCTAGTCAAATGTATTTTAGATCATTTAAAACATAATATTTATTTTCGATGATAATTAGCCTTATTTTCTTGTAAGTTATGGGTAGAAATTCCTGTATAAATATCGTGTTTATGATTTTTTCTTTAGGTATTCAGAAGAAGCAAACATTAGACGAAAAAGCTTGCCGTCATCTGCTGCATGCCGAAAATTTTGTAAGTACTTCCAATGGATATGTCTCGCTTTTCGTTATATTTGTAGTATCTATGATTATCCATCACTAAATCCCGATTTGTTTGTGTGCATGTTACACCTGCCTCGCTGTTGTGATTATTATCATATAAAGGGACCAAAATCAAGGAAGCACATATTTGACATCAATCCCGTATTGAAAGTTAGTTGTCTTTATAGTTTTAATGTTTACGCGCTGGTGGGGCTATGGTCAGTGGTTAGGTCAATCAACTTTCAAATAAGTCTTCTAGTTCAAACCTTGCTTCGCGGACTTCGTTTTGGGCACCCGGGTAGTGTCATTAGATCTCAAAACTTACAGTGTGATTTAAAGCTAAGTTCAAAAATCTGAGTTAATAAAAAAAATGCACTGTATTTATGACTTATGTTAGATAACAAAACATGTGATCATTGAATCCATAAGGAATTATGTTTTAAAGAAATTATGTCTTATATTCCGTGTTCTAACAAAGGATTGATTTAGAAAACACAGTACCGTTTTATCTATTTTAAATCTGAATTTTTGTTTAACACTTACTGTACAGTTAATGTTTACTCTGGGTTTGATATTACTAAGTCAGTTTTGATTTCAAATACAAAAATGTTTGAAATTTTAATGACAAATTGAATGTGTGTACAGACACTATCATTTGATAAGTTCCAACCTCAATACTACCCCATCCTCTTTAATGTATAGTCAGTTTTTCTATAGAAGATAGGTGCAGTTATTATCCAAGGAATTATGTACACCTTTGGTTTGATCATGGAGAAGGTCGAAGCCTTTCTCACGTATGGTGGTTGGTAGCCCTTGAGTTTAGGCTTCAGGTACTAGGTTATGATGGAAAATCGATCATTGTATCTGTGTGAATCTCCAGTGAGTGAAACGATTAGGATATGTATTGCGAAATCCCAACCACTGGTTATATAAATGCTAATAGCAGACAAACTAAGATGAAATATTACCCAAGTACACAACTGGTCTGAATCTTATTTGTCGGTTCAGACTACTAACTTATGGTCATCGTCATAATCGCAACCAGTGGTCACAAATAAAGGACGGATTTATAAATAAATTTCTTACTCATGGCCAGGAACACTGAGTTTAGTAGCTCAGCTATTGTATGTATTAAATGGTCGACTGTCCTCACAGAATACTACCCTCTCCCAATGTACCGGGTGGACCAACCAAGTATTGTTTTGTGTTATTCAAATTGAAGAGCTCTCATGATTGCATATAATATATGTCATACAAAATTACAATTCACTAAAAATGATAAATTTCTGCACGCACACATGACTAGAACATTTGTGATCCAAAAGTGAGTTGCAGGTTTACGACTAATTTGGCATAATTTATGGATTTTAAGAGGTGATATGTCAAGAGTTAAGGAGTCGGATACAAGCCTACAGTTAGGACAGTGTGACAATTCTATAAATCAATTGCTTAATAAATAAGCATTGAAAATGCGTATATTTGTTTCCCAGATTACAAACTTCTACATTTTCAATTAGTTACCCCAGCTTAACACCTGGAAAAGCATACTTCACTCATTTCATATGAATAGCGTATATATTATGTGTTATGACTTGATTTTCAAAATGTTAAAATGTTTATTAGCTACCATCTGGTGCATGGATTTCTTGCCACAAGGACTCTTGGTTGTTGGATGCAGTGATGGGACCATTGAGGTAAGCATCAATAAATGTACTTTTAATTGTGTGGTTGGATGAATAGCTTATGTTGTATTCCTTGCAAACATTACTAAACTCTTGATCTAAACTTTGACAATCGGACTGAGCCATGTTAACGGGTGTAAACTGTCTAATTGGAGTCTGCTTGATTATCGCAACCAGTGATCAGAGACTTGGAATGATATGGCTCAAAACCGTTTGTGGTAGCCCAGGTCCATCCATTCTTTGTTTTACTTCAGATTGTGAGCTTCTGAATTCCTTACAATTATTTTTGTTTTTATTTCTTCAGTTTATATTTTCTCGCATCGTATCTTCGATCTCTAATCTTTCCTATTACCACTCATACTGTTACTACTTCTACTACCCTGGGATTCTACTTCATAATTTTATCCTTCTGTGCTAATCAGGTATGGCAACTAGAAACGATGTACATGCGGCTAACTGATCGATTCAGCATTACAGTGCGTAAATTAAAGTCTAATTCATAATCTGTAGTCTAGTCTTCTTTATTAACTTTAGGACTTGTCATTCGTTGGTCGAGATTCCGAAGTTCGGTTAAATATAATTTACTGGTAGAAATGATATGATAAATCATTTAAACTACGTTTGCTCTGATATTTCCTTGCAATATTTACGTTGTTGGATAAAAGCACCAGTTATTTTTTTTTACATAATCCACCAACAATCTAATAAACGCCACCATATTCAATAACTAATCGTGCATACTTTTTTCAGTCTTATTTTAACGTTATCGGCTTTAATGAAACATCATGGAAAGTGAATTAGTCACATTATCGCCATATCTATGTTAAAAGCCAATATCAACAGTATCTAACCTATTGGTTCCGTTGAATAAATCAAGAACTGAAGATTACTGATCATGGTAGCAATTTATTAATGTTCCACATGGACGGTTGCTAGATGGACTGATCCGGTGTATATTTCATCCTTACTGATGGTTGATAATATAATACGTCAATGAGAACGTTATCCCATCTATAGGATTACCTCTGAATTAAATAAGTGGTTCAGATAACCAGGTTGTGTCTCCTACCCTTTCACGTATGATAAAAATATGTTATTAAATGTATAATACATAAATTATGTACTTTGTTATTCAGCTAAATTCATTAAATTAACTAATCATTTTAAATACCATAGTGAAAAATATAGAAAAATAAAAAGTTTACAACGGTTACAATTACTATTTTAACCTACTTGAAAAATCCACGTATTACAATATATATATTAAAAGATATTTGCTAATTGATATTAAGAAGTTAAGTAGATATGCGTTAGGTATATATTAACTCATTATTTTTTTTATTTCTGTCAACTAATCATAATTCTGACCTTCAAGGAAGGCCTTGAGAATGTCACGCCAACTTATATTATTCCACTGGCTTTTCTTATTACCTAATCGGTTGCTTCCTCACTTACTTTGCTATTTTTGTTAATTTATTCCAAGGTCATAGTTGTTGCTATAAAACAGAGTTATTCTGTCACAGTTTTGACTTCTAGGTTTATCAAGTTTATCTCGAGTTCCTGACTTCTCTATTTAGTCACATGAGGAATTATTGTTAAAGTGTTGTGTTATAGTCGTCCGATTTATCTAACTCACTTATTATCTTGTTTACATTAAGAATAAAGATTGTAAAAATTCCTTTGTGAATACAAAATCTATGATAATTCTCCATTCCCTGAATTTATAGGTAGAAGAGAATTTTAAACCCATTAAAGAAGAATATGTCATACAGTATATTGTATGCCCATCTACTTATGTCCATTTGTAATAAAACTAAATTTTAAAGTTATTTTATGCTCTTCTTTTAGAAGCACAACAAAAAATGTCAGAACTCATGTAGTTAATATTAGATAGTGATCATGTGTATGCGTGCATGTATGTATTTATATCACCTTTCTCTTATTATAGATCTGGAACTGTGAATCTGGACAACTGTTAGATATTTTATGCTTAAACAATATCAATAATGATTACTTATTGGTCAAGAAAGAAACACAAAATTCATCTGCTACTTCACATTCAAAGATAAATCCTGGAGGAATAACAATAATGAGAATAATTGATGAATCAAGGTAACTGGTAATCATAAGAAAAATTCTAAAAGTCTATTCCATATTCATTGGTCATTCAAATTTCTTATAGTAAATTTATTTTTCTCATCCAGTTACTATTTTTTCCAGTTTAAACATTCGAAGTGTATTTTGTCATGTAGAATTTTTTTATTAAGATTTGTATTTAATAAAGATGATGATCAAATGGTCAATAATGACCTTAATTCTTAAATCGTTCACCAAATTTTAAAATACTAAAAAGTATTCTCATAAGGCCCCCAAATGCCCTGGTACAGCTGAGAGTGGGGAGAGTCCACTCTCCCTCTTGAAATGCTCTCACATACCCACGCGTATATAATCTCTGCCACGGAAGTCCTACTCACTGCCTTCTCGTGGCCACGGTGTTGTTTACGAAATCGAGAGGACGAAAAGCGAATGTCCGGCGGTTTAACCGGGTTGGTGGACACGGCGAGTCCACCTATGGGAGTTGGAAAACCCTGATTCCAAACCAATGGTGCACATGGGCTCCAGTATCCTGAAGGAACAAATGGCGTATGAATCAATCGTTGGTCACCGGCTACCATGGGACTGCATCTCCTCATGATGCTCCTGCACTGTCTTGTGGATCAGACCTTTAGGTCAAAGGCTGTGAGTGTGGTCCCCTGAGAAAACCACCTGTTTCAGTTTGTGCACCTGGTCAGCATCACAGCCCACACACGAATCAAATGAGATTTGTGTGGCGCATATATATCTGGTTCCCCTTTGTACCAATATTTATGTGTTTAAATAAATAAATTCTCATAACTTCAAGAAAGAACAATTTTTCTCAATCGAAATAAATCTGATAAATGTCACTAGTAAATCAATTTTCAATAATAACTCGGTTTACATTTTCTATCATCGTAAATACTGTTATAAACTACATATGTCAAAATCTGAAAACACAATAAAAAGGACTACTACTTTACATTCAACATAAACAAACAATTTGCTTACATACTTACTCCTGTTACCCCTTGTGGAGGAGCACAGGCCGCACACCACCATTCTCCATCCAACCCTGTCCTGGGCAATCCTTTCCAGTTCTTTCCAGTTAACATTCATCCTTTTCATATCTGCTTCTATTTCCCGGGGTAATCTGTTCTTTGGCCTTCCTCCTTTCCGCTTCCCTTCCGGATTCCAAGCTAGTGCTTTCCTCGTGATGCAGTTTGGTGATTTCCTCAATGTGTGTCCGATCCACTTCCAACGTCTTTTCCTAATTTCCTCTTCAACTGGAAGCTGGTTTGTCCTCTCCCATAAAACGTTGTTGCTGATAGTATCCGGCCAGTGAATGTTGAGTATTCTGCGTAAACAACTGTTTATAAATACTTGTACCTTCTTGACGATGGATGTAGTAGTTCTCCAAGTTTCAGCTTCGTACAGTAGGACTGTCTTGACGTTCGTATTGAAGATTCTGACTTTGAAATTAGTTGAGAGTTGTTTTGAGTTCCATATGTTCTTCAAATTGTAGAAATGCTGCCCTTGCTTTTCCAATCCTCGCCTTTACATTTGCATCAGATACTCCTTTTTCATCAATGATGCTTCTCAGTTACGTGAACGTTTCCACCTCTTGCAGAGTTTCGCCATCAAGTGTGACTGGGTTGGTGTTCTCTGTGTTATATTTGAGAATCTTGTTTTTCCATTTGTGTATGTTGAGGCCTATTGATGCAGAGGCTGCTGCTACATTTGCTGTCTTCGTCTATATTTACTCGTGTGCATGAGATAGGAGGGCTAGGTCGAAACAAACAATTTAGTGTGAATTAAATTAATTTGTAAAGTGCATTATCGTATATTTACGTTCTTTAAATTTGTTTTGATTAATTATCTGTTGAATATGTGCACTTGCACGCCTTCATATAATGTTTGTAAGCTTAATTGAATTTAATCACTGAAAATGATTAGAATCTATGCATCTAATACGTTTGGCAATCAAAATAGATGATGATGGAAGACCGTTCGAAAAGATCTACGGCTGAATATCAATCCCATTGCTGATCACTGTTTAAAAACGTATCATGCATTCATTCTGGAATATTCCAAAGCTAGATCTTTTTTTGTAAATGTGAATTTCCTAGTAAGTTTGAGTATTTTGTGCCGTGAATTCTGTTATATCTGAAGCGTTTCGAATTCACTAGTTAGCGAACGAAACAAAGACTTGTGACGAGAGACCGATAAGCTAGCTATTCTGACGCGTCCCAGACCCAACTAAGTAGAGTAAGAAGTCCAAGTTGGAAGCGGCGAAAATATATTCCGTAGCAGCCAGAAGCACAGTAATCGTAAGGGAAAAAAATCAAACGTATATATACAGCAATAAATTGTCCTTGGGCAGCATTACAAAATAGCACACTCAAACATACAACGAACCTATAGCGTTTAAGATATTTTACAAGTGGGAAATTCGACTCGAAGGTGAAAAGAGCGCTTTTGGCGCGAAAACAAAGAAATTCAAATTTTCAAAATAAAATTACAAAATTAGGCCATTTACCAAGTAAGTTTTGGGGATTTAACATCCCCAACAAATTCTTTACCATAATTAAAAATATTTGGTTTTGAGTAAATCATGATTATTATTGTTACCACTCAATTTCTTTTAGATTTTTTATCGGAACTAGTCATGGTGTTGTAGCATATTTCAATGTAGTTTATACTAAAGGAAATTTATTACAAACATTTCGATTAATTCGTCAGTGGCATTCACATTCTCGTGCAATTAGTCAATTAGATTATTTGAAATATTTTAATAAAAACACAGTGGATAATCCCAACGATTTGCTTACAAATATAAATCCAAATCATATCGCAGTGCTTTTAATCAGTGGATCAGAAGATGGTTGTATTAAAGTAAGTCAGAGTATAAAACAAATATAAATTCCTAGATGAACTCAATTTAGCGTAATTTATACATTGTATTTCGTAAATAGATTATTGGCTCAATCAGGGTCATCTGAATGTACCTCTATCCTGGAGTTGTTGTCTCTCTGAGATGCAGGTACATCCAGCTGACGAGCTCCAAATGGCATGAAAGGCCAATCCTGAATTTCACTTCTAGTCGTATTCTGTCTATTCCATGTAAATCTGAGACATAATGGCTGCATCGAAACAAATCACACAGGGTACTGCACTCTGTCAACTAAGACTAATCAAAACATTAACAACGGAATAATCCAAACCACTAAAAATTAACTGGAGACAGTAGTAGTTTACAACAAACTATTTGCAAGCTCATTTACAGTGGGATTCTTTAGAAAAAAGGTTTATTCATAGGAACCGATTATCATGTTGTAATTCTATAATAACTGGTTGAATGAAAACATTTAATCAAAAGTAAAACTACTGTTTTTACCATTCAATTTTATCCACTCATTGTGTTTATTTTCTAATTTAGTTTTTCTCTTCTGAATATGATTCTCCATTGTTTCACTGCGCTGGTGATACTACACCTGTCCTTTGTATGAATTTAAATCGTGTAAGTTTACATATGGTTATTTAATTATTATTATTATTATCGTTCTACATGGAATGGTTATAAAATCAATTAATTTGATATTGTAAATGGGTATTATACCTAGTTGATATACACTTTCGGACCAGTACTTTTGTAATTTTCCACATTGTTTTTTACATTGAGTAATTGATTGGTTACAATTCACTTTTTTGATCTATTCGGAAATATATATATATGAATACAGTGGTCTTGAGTGTTGTTAGAGGTATGAGGGCAGTTATCATTTCCCGGTTGCCCACACCGTGGAAGGGTTCTTCTAAAGGTACCTTTGCCGCCGGAGACGGAAATCCGTAGGATAAGGCAAGGTGTGCATTTTTAGGGTCGACCATTTCTAACCCCAACCCTTCTTGTGGGAAGGCAGCATCGCTGCAGATGCTGGTTGTCTGAAGGAAACACCTTACTGCTGTCACACCTCTGTACAGTGGGCAGTACGACTTCGCCTTCGGACCTTGTGTTTGCTGCTTTTAGTCTTACCGCTCTTCAACCGACCTGTCTGGTATGGTAGGACCTTGAGGAACGATTGTTCCAGCCAGTATAGCTCGATTGATTCATCACGATAGGCAAGCCGGACCACCACGTCAAGGTAGCAGCAACGGTCGGCTGTGAAACGTGGCCATTAAGAGTAGATGATACTCGTAAGTTACTAGCATTTGACCACAGATGCCTTAGAAATATTGCTCGCATCTGCTGGGATAACCGGGTAAGTAATAGTGAGGTTAGACGCAGGGTATTAGGAAATGATGGTAAATCAGTTGATGAGGTGATGAATCTTCATCTACTGAGATGGTTAGGCCACGTGTTACGTATACCTGAACACCGATTACCACGACGCGCTATGCTGACTAGTGTAGGGGGTGGTTGGAAAAGATTTAGGGGCAACCAAACCAAAACATGGCATCGGTGCTTGAAGTCACTAACTTCTAGTCTGAGCTATGTTGGCAGATGCAGACTACCTGGTTGGGGTCCGCGTGACTATAGTAACCAATGGTTGGAGACTCTAGGTGACATGGCTCAGAATCGATCACAATGGCGTAGGTGTATACACTCTTTATCTTCTCTTAAACCTTGAGATTAAAATTGCTTCATATCTGTCTTCCTATACTATATCCTTATATACAACCTATCTTTTATATACTACCACCACTAAATTAACTATTCCTATTAATCCGGTGTTCATCTTGTTGTGCTAACGAGATATGGCTATATATAATAGCCTCCACGCTACTCTATGTAATTAATGTTCACTGAGGTTATTTATCAAGCTAGTCGGTGAAATGTATGGTCACTTTTCTGAAAAATTTGTCTGTTTAAGCTCTTTCAGTAGCGTTATATTATAAAATAGTTGTTTAGAGGTTTATTCTTAATTGTTTTTTTTAATTTGAACCTGTTCACCTATTCTGTTACTCTTAGCTTGCTCTTGGTGTCAGCCATGCATCCGGATCATTATACGTTTGTTGTTTAGAAGTACTTCATAAGACGACAAACAATAGTGGTGTAAATCTCAAGGCTAAAAATCAAATAGAATCTCTTGAGATACGTTTAATTGATCTTAGTTGGTTTTGGAATTTCTTCTGAAATACAACAATTTGCAGCATCGTCATTGACGTCGGGGAAAGTTCAAAATAAAAAAATATCGTCATACAATCGTCTTGGATCAATTAACCTACGATTATTTATGAGAAGGGATAGGTATTCTGATAAAACACAGAAAAGTTGTAATTCACTGTCAACCTTAGCCAATTATCGTCTAGTAACATATGATATGGACGGCAGTGTGGTTATATGGGATTTGCAGCACAAATGTATAATACGGTCTTTCAAAGCTGTGAGTTTTTGACCTTTTTTAATCTGTATGCAAACTTTTCACACAAGTTACCCTAAACTATTTCAATTCTGTTTTTAATGGTTTAGTGCTCAATCGACTGAATCACCGCTTCATAAGGAAAGTCTTTGTTTAGGAATCATTATTATTGCGCGTTTTATAGATTAATAATAACTTATTGTACCTCTGGTAAAATACCTTGATATTTAAAATGTGCTGTACAGGCATAAAATTATTTTTTTCAAATGACTTTTAACTGCGGTGTTTGAAAGTAACTCTAATTGGGTTTAAGCTGCCGAGTAGTAACACAATTCACCATACATGCACACATTGTATTATGGCACAACGTTAAGTACACAAATTTGTACTTTGTTGCCGAACTGTTATGAACAGTATTAATGATGAGGTATTTTTAAAAGACTAATATTTTTTAATCCTAGTTTTTACGTATACTTTATTTCATATAAAGATTGTATCGTGATGCTCTGTAAATATCGTATTACCGGGATCTTCTTTTATTAAAGCTAAACTTTATGAGAGGAAAAAAAAGCCCATTTCTTGCTAGGCAAGCTACTTGTTTGGACAATTCACAGTAAAATTTGAAAAATATATTTCACATTTAACACGTATTTACCCACTGAAAAACCTCCGTTCTTTGGAAACAATCAAACTCTTTTATTTCGGTCGAATCTCTGTTCTTCTTCTCTTCAAAATAAACCTTACAAATATTTCATCAGCTGTCGATGATATCCGTGTAACAGTTCAATAAAATTGCTTTCTTAGTGCATACGTCAATAATTAATAATAATAAAATACATGTTTCGATCAATATCGTCTTGACATAAGACGGTGGTTGGAAGTAGTCAACAGGAAACCCTGCACGCAGGTTCCGTGCTACCTGGGACTCGTCAGCAAGATTTACCTGTAATCTTGAGGGAACTGATGCTCCCTGACCTATTCAATCCCGTGTTAGTCAGCGACGTTACCACAGGGCTTTCCGGGCCGCGACTGACCTCCTGTAGGACTGAGATTTATTTACAATTGATTGATCACTGGGTGGTGATCAAAGTCATGTATGTCAGGTCCTTTTCAGCGTTGATTAACTCCTATCCCTCAAGATTATGCGTACACCTTGCTGACCTTTGCCAAGTAGCACGAAACCTAGGTCGTGTTTCTTGTTGATCACCTCCAACCACCATCTTATCACAATATAGTGTACGCAATGTCGAGTCACCTAGACTAATAGTCACATTTCAACTTGGTCGATAGGATTCGATCTGCACTGAGAAGGATCTGACACATTACATTGACCACCTCCCAGTGATCAATCAATTTTAAATCGTCGTGACAGTTAATCATACTGACTAATAAAATATACTCTTTGTAAATATTACTGTACTGAACGTCGAATACTTTCTATTTATATTACTTATACTTATCTTTATTGTAGAATTTATCAACATTCAACATGTCCAGTTTATTACTGTCCGTTGATGGACGTGTGGTTTTTGGTGATCAGGTCAGTAAACATTTTATCTTAATTTTTGTAAATATTCATGCAATAAATGGGTTTTGTTGGAGAATGAGTTAAGTGTTGTCATATTCATTTGTCTTATTTTTTATATCGATCATTTGTACTTGTTAGTGTATGGTATCAAACAATTGGGCTCCATAGTTTAAAATATTGTATCAATGTCAAGTCATACCAAAAAAAGCTTAGTTTAAATCGTCGGGTCGACATTTAAATAATTCATCTCCGAATTCGATCGACATTTCACATTCAATGGACTTCTCAATAAATGCCATCGATGAAAGGCGAAAAAATGAAACCGAAGTACTTTAGTTGAGAAGATAAAGATCATCGCACAGCGCCAATGTTTCTACAGTTCGAACTCTTGTCGTGGAAATAATTAACTAATCCTTATCCTTTCGTACTCAACAATATATCTCTGCATGGTTAAGATAACAGATACTTTAGTCAGTAACATGAACCTTGAAGATCGTGCCACAGATTTGTTGTTGTCAGGCAAACTGTATCGTCTCGTAAACGTCTACATGACTACAAAATATGATTGGTATTTACAAAAATAGAGCGGAATGTTCCGACGAATTGAAATATCAAGCTTTACAGACTGATTGAAAAGAATGAATGTCTATGGAACAACTGTGGGTTTCTAATAGAGAAAAGTTGACGAACTATTTGAATCCGAAGCCTAGATAACTCCTTGATCCTCGGAAAAAGGGCCTTTAAAAAGTCAGCACTTGACAAGAACTTAGGTACTAAATATAGTTCTATTTCAGCTTCTTATCCATACTATTATGCTAGTAAATTCCTTCAATCGCTCATGATCTATATTCTTAAAAGCGAACCTCTGTGGTATGTTTTACAACTTTCACAACCATATCAAACTAGTTGTGTCAAGACATTTCGATATAAAATCCGTCGGTGATTTTTGTAATTCGGTAGAAAACAAACGAATGGACAACCATAATTATACGTTTTCAGAACTAAACAGTACTCGATCTCATTAAAACCTGAATACATCAGCTTCATTTTGTGATGCCGTCTATACAGGTACGAAATGCCCTGACTTATTACAGTAATTTACTGAATAATGCATCTTATGTATTCATAACTTCAATTTCCAGCCCTAATCTTGTCACTTTTATAGGTCAATTCGGTGGCTGACTATATATATGTATACATCGTAATACCTACTGTACCCGATATTTTTCAATAAGTGCGTAAAAGTACTTGCACGGTACCTCGATTGTTATATATACTCCAGTCCTCTGATTAACCAACTTGTTCACATTTTACTGCCTACAATTTACTAATTAGTAAGGAAATTAGTGATTTTTTAACAAGATCATGATTTTTACTTTTCCTCTACTTGACAATATGATCTGCCTATGTCATCTTGATGTATCTTTAAGAAGTTGGAGTGTTATCGATTAAAAGCACAATGATTCATGAATTTAATAATTAAGTAACAGGTTATAGAAATTATCATCTACATCAGTTTAGGTAGTTAGTTAAATTCCGCTGTTTTTTTACCACTAAAATATACTCGTTTCTAATATACATTGTTTTCAGAGTTATCTACGAGTTGTTAATCCATGGACTGCTAAATATGAACGTTCAGTTCAACTTTTACCCCCATCATCTGTAAATATGAGAAATCCAAATAGTTCAAATTCTTCACATCTCTCTGCTTTATTACGTCGATGGATAAAAGAATTAGTTCCTCTTGGCATTACTGGTGGTGATTTTGAATTATCCAAGTCATCTGAATTATACTTAATAACTAATCGAAATGATGAACAAGGAAAATTATCCCCAATTATTAGTATGAAAATGCCAATAAGAACTGGTGGATCATATGTTATCAGTATTGCCGATGGTGGACGAATATTAGTTGTAGTACCAGTGTCTACAATTAAATTTGATTAACTCTAATCTTTTTCTACCGAATTTTTCTTGTAATTTCTATAATATTTAAGAGATGTACAGTCTTTATTTATTATAATATGAATTTCAAACAGTCATCGTATTGTTGTGAAATAATAAGTAGTATTGTTTTATCAGTTTATGTAATTAAACATTGATTGTTAATCAAGTTTTTGCTGCTGCTATGTGATTCCTATATAGATTTCAATTGTGCAAACTTCAATGATTGCATTACTAAATTGATTCTAACGGTAAATATAGCATTTTACTACTATTTCTAATTATGACATTTAAAATGAATATTAAGAAAGGTTTGTATAAAAAAATATTAAATTACTGTTTCACCTTTTCTCCGTTGGTATGATGATGTCAGCTCTCTTTGAATAGATTAATGTTTATCCAAAGACTTATGGTACAAATGACAGTTTCTCAATCAGAACTAAGAATTTTTGTTCATCTAGAATTTATTAAACCGATAGGTAGTTTTTAAAGTATTTTATAAATGATGGGCTAGCGAGACTATAATTTATGGACGAGCGTTTGAGGGATTTCAAGGTCACGGCGCCAATTTCAGTGCCTGATGCTCATGTACGATCGCTTTACAGAGAATTTCAGAGAAGACTTGACAATTAAGCGGCTGCAACAAATGAGACTACTAAGAAGATCCTGTATTTGTAATTGTGGATATTAAATGACTTGTAGAGCTTGTGCAGACTACCGTGATGCTGTCCTTCGATGTAATATATGTTGAAGGAAGACGTTTGCTAGAATAGGAGCCTTTATCACCCGATCCAAGTTGAGACTAAGGCATATTATAATAATTGCCGCGAACTGTGTAATAAAAGCACCAGTAACATTGGCTGCAATAATTGCAGATGTTACTGAAGCGTCGGCTGTTCAGTGGTATGAGTATTGTAGGGACATATCCATCATGAAAATGATAAACTTACACAACCGGAGCACACGCAAACAATATTGAAGCTATGTGGTCGAGGCTGAGTGTGCTCTATCATGGCTCCCGAGACCAACTATTATGGAGCCATATGGATGAGTTCCTTTACCTTATGCATTACGATTTTGGAACCTTTTCCTAACCTTGACAAGTTTTTGGACCATGTAAAAAAAGTGTATCCACTTTAATTATTTGGTTTTGTATAGTATATTTTTACTCTATGCTGACTGTTTACTGATTAGCTAACATTTCTCAGGGTCACTTAAGATTCGTTCAAAGGTCGTCCATAAATTATAATCTCGCCGATAGGCTTATTCTGATGCGATCTATGATTGTCAATATTTATATCACGTAAAACCGGTAACTTCAAATGATTAATTAACTCTTTTTTGAAACATCAAATACTTAAAAATCTAACATTATGCAGACGCGAATGTATATGATGATCTAAGGCGAAACCAATTTAAAAACTAACTCAACATAGATTTCATCTACAGATCAAAATGATTTGCACAATTACTGATCAGTTGAAGAACAACTATTTAGTACAAACCTAATAATCGAGACAACCTTTTGAAAATATATCGAATAAGTAATATTCTTAAATTCAGTTTGAAATCTTGGCTTTACAAACTATGTTTAAAAGTATGATACATTAAACCTAATGTATTTCACTAGAAAGTCTCATCAAGAGATAATAATAATTTTCAGTTCCAGGAACTTGTTGATATAATTGTATTCTCTGTTGCTTTTTATTTGTACAAAATTATTCATCCACATTAATCAACATCACGTATGAAGTTTTTGACCTTAAGCACGGCTTACTTAGAACTCTAAAAGTGTCATGGATACTTTAACGTTAGTTTTTTACTGGGTCTGTTTCACTGCTATATGTCTCTCTCTTGAGCAAAAAGCTTGGGTTTCTTGAAATTATCAACTCGTATTCAGAAGCCTAAACCCTGAGTAGTCTGCAAGTTTTAACTTTTTCTGCTTTGTTTCTAACGCTGATAAAATGCAGTCTTTTGGTAGCACTGAGCAATAATTCCAGAATGTTGTTGCTCCAGGACTGGCCTGCGCCAACACCTAAACTAAGGATAGGGAGTGAAGTAGTCGAACGCGTCGACAACTTCACTTATCTTGGAAGTTTGATCAGCCCCAGTGGGTTGGTGTCTGACGAAATCTGTGCACGGATTCAGAAGGCTCGTTTGGTTTTTGCTAACTTACGTCACCTATGGCGAAAGCAAGATATCCGTCTATCAATAAAGGACGAGTATATTGTGTGGCAGTCCGTTCTGCCCTACTTTACGGCATCAAAACGTGGCCATTTAGAGTAGAAGATACTCGTAAGTTACTAGCATTTGACCACAGATGCCTTAGAAATATTGCTCGCATTTGCTGGGATCACCGCGTAAGTAATTGTGAGATTAGACTCAGGGTATTAGGGAATTATATTAAATCAGTTAATGAGGTGAATCTGCATCGACTGAGGTGGTTGAGCCACGTGTTATGTATGCCTGAAGAGCGATTACCACGACGTGCGATGCTGAGCAGTCTTGGAGACTGTTGGAAGAAAGTTAAGGACGGCCAAACCAAAACGTGGCACCAGTCATTGAATTCACTAACTTCTGGTCTAAGCCATGTTGGTAAATGCAGATTACTTGGTTGTGGTCCACGTGACTATCGTAACCAATGGTTGGAGACTCTGAGTGACAGGGCTCAGGATCGATCGCAATGGCGTGGATGTATACTCTTTTTGTCTTACCTAAAACCGTGAGATTAAAATTACTTTATAATTTTATTTCTACGAACTAATTCTTTCTTCCTGTATTATATCCTTATACACAATCTTTCTTTTATATATTACTATCATTGAAGTAACTACATCTATGGATTTGGTGTTCACCTTGTTGTGCTAATGAAGTGTGGTAAATTGGAACGATGCATATATGTGCCTGGTCCTACATTGTGACTGACTGCTTCAGTACATACAAGTAATCTCATGAGCTCCTAGCATATAACAACATGATTTATCACTCACTCGCGTCCGGCTGTTAGACACATTGGAGAAAAAAAGGAGCTTTTTTATCCAAGCAAAAAGCATAATTTGAAAATACGCTGTTTGTTCTAATGAAGCAAATAGAAAACAACTAAGCATTGGATTTTTCTTTATCTTTTAAACCTCTGTACAATTGGCATAAACCTTTAGAATCTGCAGTAAGTACACCAACAAAATCTAATTTCTGCATTTGTACACGTCGACGTTTTGCAGATTTTAAGCGGTCAATGAAAATTGTTCGATCAGCTAAAATTGTAATCAAATAAAAATAATTTTAGTAAGATTTACAGAAACATAAAATTTAATACACTTGAGTCACTGTTGTCGATTAAGAGTTGTTTTATTTCAGTTTTCTAACCACTGATTACCATTAGCTCAAAAAACCTAATCAGTAATTTTGGACTTTCTGACACGGTTCAGTTCAACAGTTGATTATCTCATGCATCAATCCAATGTAGTTTTCTAATCCACATCAACCTACATTCAAATACCTCATAAAGTGTCCAGCAAAGTACTTCAGGAAAGGCAAACAAATAAACTAGCACAACTCATGCGTAGGTGGGTGTTAAAGAATAAAGAGATTAAAATTGCTTCCTTCCTGTACTATATCCTTACATACAACCTTTCTTTCGTATATTAACACCATTAAATTAACTACTTTTGTGAATTCCGTGTTCATCTTGTTGTGCTAACGAGGTATGGCAACTTGGACCGATGCATATATGTGCCTGGTCCTACGTTGTAGCTGACTGTCAGTCACCGAGGGTGATGATACTCCCAAATACTTAACCAATAAGTGTTTAAATCGATCGGAAATAAATACACTGTAACTATTTTTAAGAATGGTCTTATTGTAGGTTGAAAAGGATGGATACTTCTAAACAGTTGTTGTTCAGAAGAAAATGATCACAATTTACGGGATGAAAATGAACTGTTATCTAGAACAACATAGACAAGCGAACAATATTGTTTCCGATTAGATTAGTAAGAAACCCCTCTTCCTGAAGCTGCAATGCAATGGTGATATGCCACAGGATAGACTAACTAGAGCAGTTTATTATTATTGGTGGCTTTATTCAATATTATATTTTTGGTACAATATAGAATTCTCAGCACAAAGTATTTCAACAAGTTTCCTTTTCTTATTTCTCGATCGATCTTTGCGATAAATATTGAGCGGTCGCCAGTTAGATGTTAGCAGTCCAGGAATCGACATCTAAATAATGTTTATTCTTTTAGATGCATATTGCCAGCAACTACGATGTTTCTGATTAAGCTCTTTTGTAACTTGTACAGCGAAATGTCGTAAACTTTTCACAAACGCGCCTTCAATAGGTTATGAGACTAATAGGCATAACGATGTGTTAAAACAAATAAGAAAACAGATAACTTGTTGAAATATCCAGATGGCAGGAACAGGTAGCCCAGATATTCAAGCAGGCTGCCTTAAGGAAAACGTTTAATGCAGCTAACTCCTGTCTATCGTACTCGATACGACCTATGGTGATTCCCTCAACTGAGGGATAAGTTACCTGGGTTATGCCACATCCATGTGTATCTATGAATTCATTGCTCTTGTGGATAAAGCTATATTGGGGCGCACTACCAGACAACTGAGCCAACGAGTTAGTAAACACCTTCCTTCGTGGTTAGGAAAGGGAACCGTCAAAACAATACGCAGCTCTGTTCTATCACACTTGGTCGATAGCGGTCATATAGTGGATAGAAAGAGATCCATTAGAGTGATTTATCGTATTCCTACTAGTTTTCCTTATGGGATTCGATCGTCTCTTACATATAGCAGATGCTATAGGAATTCGAGCTAGCAATGAAAGTCTTTGTGTTCATAAGAAATTCGTAACACCTTTATCTATCCCTTGACCTTAATAAATGATTCTACTTATTGTTTTCCACACTCTTCGTTTATTTCTCTTCATCCCCTCCCACCATTTTCTTTTCTCAAATATATATGTTGTTCTAAATCACAATATCAGAATTTTTCAAATTTTGAACTGTTATCATCATAGGTACTGAGCAAATCATTGTTTTTTTTCTAAATTTACAGCTTTTGCTACCTCAAGTTCCTAACATTTTTAAATTTTTGAGTAAAAAAGATTTTATTGTCAAACAGGTTAAAATAGAAATCTTACCAGGTTCAACTATTACCATCATCTTAGATGATTGCACTGGATTACATGTAGATCTAAATGGGAATAAGAAAAAAAAGATTTTACTATTAGAGGAAATAGTAATTGTTCAAAGCTACGAATTTATTCCTTCACGTATCTACCCTATGCATAATTTTATTACGACAGTAATTAGGAAATGGTATTGGGACTATAAAATAGAAGACAATATTATATTCCAAGTGGATTACTGAAAATCAGCCACTTATAACCGCGATACATATCTGGTCAGTTTGACATCTGAGCTAATTAAAACGTACAAAATGACAGTTGCTTTCATACTTCGATAGAAAAATGTAATCGATATTTTAGTGACGTGCAATGGTGGTTAGAAAAATTTACAAGTAAACCGAAAGATGATCAAAATGAAGAGTAGTATCAGTTCACGAATTCATTTATCATGGATCTAAATCATGTTGGTAGATACGAATTACCTGGTTGCGTTCCGCGCGACTAGTGGTTGGGTAACATTACTTGTAATTGGACACAAAGGGTCAGATACATCCACTATTCCTCGACATTTTGAGTTCCATTACCCCTTTAGACTCTATCTTCTCGAACCATATTCTCAGTATTTAGTTTTTTTCACTGTCAATGTTACTGCAATTATTTCAGCTACTTTATTATTCATCTTGTTAATTTCATCTTATAGTGCTAAGTTAGCATGACGACTTGACCATCCACATCTCTGTCAGGCTGTATATTGATTATAACTGGCCGATTATGCTATACTTCATTAACCTAACAAAAACGGTGTATAGGCTCACACTAAACTCATAATGTATGTAGCTTTTATGCACTGACAATCCACCAATCATGTACAGGTTTACATACTACTGATATTACTTAACTATCCAAACAAAAACCATTCAATATCAGAACTCCAACTATGAAAGTGTTGGGATGATCCTGAAAATTTCTCGCAATAGACATGACAAGTTCAGGAAACATTAAGAAGTATTTTATCCAATCAGCGTTTGATTAGAAATTTTGCTAGAAATATCGCGAAAATGAAAAGTCACATGTAGAGGTTCTGATTGGCTGATTACTACACTGCTAATATGTTTAGTAGCATTCTAGAATTTTCAGGAAAACCCAAGGACTTCTAAAATACTATAAAAACCCTATACTTTCTGTACATAAATGAACCTTTGAAGTAAAGTTCTTCTCGTATGTTTTGCGCCTTTTCTCTCGTGTTTGAGTCGCTGTGTAGTTCTAGCTTAGGGGTTACGAGAATAGCTTAGGATCCGAATACAGCGTTCAATCAGCAAGACATATCAGAAAGTAATTTAGATAGGCTTTTGCAAAATATGTCAACATTTTTTGTATACCAATAAACAAATATCTAACTAATATGGTTTTTAATTTTCATACTATACCAAATTACTTAACCGATAGACCACTGAGCCGGCATCGGTTAAGTGCTCTAGTGCGAGACTGGTAGGTCCTGGGTTCGAATTTCGCGAGGCGAGGTCGTGGATGCGCACTGCTGAGGAGTCCCATAATAGGACAAAACGGCCGTCCAGTACTTCCAGGTTTCCCCTGGTGGTTTAGCTTCAATTGACTCACGCTTTCAACTATGAAAATACTAAATCTCCACAAAACCCCTTCTGATAGTAATATACCAAATTAGTTACTATAGTACAAAATAAATTTAAAACTAGTATCAAACTAATAAAAATTAAATAAACCATACATACTTTTGATTTATTTGCGTAGTGATACATTTGGAATCATGAAAATCTGTAGGTTTATGAAGACGTTCACATAGAACTGTTAAACTTTTCATAATTTTTATAAGTGCTAAAGGAATTGTAGAATTAACATTATTCGTTTGATCATAAGCTATTGTTTTAGCTAAACGAATCATTTCTGTAAGATTTAATGAATTAAAATCATTTTCATTTGATAAACGATTTAATCCATTCAATGTATCATTCGTTTTTGATGAATTTATAGTTTGTATCCAATAATTTCGAATTTGTTCATGTTCAGTTGATATATCACTATATAAGGAAAGAATATAATCAAATTCAGTTGCCATTACAATTGCTTCTGCTTGAAGTACAGGTGCAACAGGTAAAGTTCCAGATGATGATCCTCTAGAATTAGTTTTTTTTTGGGGGGGGGGGAGAAACAAAAGATCATTTCTTATATATTCACTAAATAATGATGTAATGAAGTCATGAAAGGAGAATAAATAATCAATACTATTGACACTATAGCTCTTTCATACAAAGAAAAAGACATTGATCTCTTTCAGAATCTAAATTGTGTTAGGATACAAATTATTTTAAACCATAAAGATGAAATTTTTTAACTGCATCTGAACCCTTGTACTATCATGTGAGTTTCTCAATATTTATTGTAAAATAATACAAATGCTGATCTCTATTGAACAGTGGAAAAGATAAAGAAATAAGTACCTCTAACCTTTATATACTTCCCTTTGTAACAGTCAGCCATCTGAATCTAATTTTTTTTCATCAAGAAAGAAGAGTCATAAGAAATTTTTACTGAAATTTAAGCTCCACTGCTTCATTTTTGTCTTAAAGGTAGTCATTCAATCTAATTTTGTTGAGAAGGGATCAACAGTACCGTGGCTGATAACACTTATAGCAGCTCACATACAATTGAGTTTGTTTACATCTAATTTGGCTAAGCCCTTTTGTTAACTTATTTAACGGACAGTCATTTGTACAACAACGACCTATCTATACTACTGTACCTTTACTATGTACGCTTGAGCATTGCTTACTGCCTACGCATGTATTCATTCTGCTAGCCTAACTATTAACCACTTAATTGATTCGTGATTCATGCTTTTCCATTTGTATATATATGTACATCTTAATCCTGCTGCTGTACTGCACTGCACTGTACTTGCTTACTCGCTGACTCGATTAATCGATCTCTCGCTCACTCGCCTGCTTTACGGCACTGCTCTTTCATGCTTGCTTAACGTGCCTGTAATTTTGGATATCTGTGTGTGGTCCAATAATAAACGCAATCAACCTTTCGTATTCGCCTTCTGATTTATACACCGTTGGGGACGTTATCGAGTAACGGTTATCAGGACGAACAATATACGAAGTTTGGGGATAATATCGAATATCAACTACCACACACTTATGTGATGAATAGCTAGTTAATTTATTGCATTAAAAGTGAAAAATGTCATTACTTTTTATTCCTATCAGTTATATATATATATGATCCTACCAACTTGGTGTTTTCAAATCCTTCGTTTCTAAAGATTATGTTGAGTTATAGTTAATAATAGTTATTTCATTACATTTCGAAGAAAAGCAGTGACTTAATAGTTAAAGCATTTGATTTTTAAACAATGAATTGAAGATTCAAATCTCGTTACATATACTTTGGTTTGGACAGCTGGTTAGTATCATTATTCATCATAGAAACAATGTGGCTTGAACTTGATAGATCAGTCACATTACATTGCATTTAAAAATTAAAAAATTATCTAACTAAGGGTAAACCAATCAGCTTGGTGAACATATAACCTTCAAAATTCTCATTTTGGGCTGCAAGTATTTTCTATCACCTCAATCTAAGTAAGATAAATTATTACAGATTCATAAATAAACTCACTAATGAAAGGTTAATTCTATGAGTTTTAAAAGCTTACCGTTTGGAAGAGTTCTTTCTAGAATCGGACAGGCAAACGTGCTGTTTAATAGAGTTTACAATGTTCACTATAGATTCTTCACAGGCAGATATTTCGTTAGGTTCAAGGTATTCTTTTGGTAAATTTTCGAATATTGGAGCAGCTAGCTAAAAATAAGACAATGATAATAAAAATGTTTGCTTGTTATTAGATGTTTGATTTATAAACTTTATTATCAACAAATCGTAACTACGGTGTTTTATAGCTGAATAGACTAGAAAAAAATGAAACTGTAAAAATCGATATCTGATTGAACTAATTGACGGACAGAGTGAACAAAACACTAGTTGGGGACAATCGAATGTATTTAGACTATCTCAGACTATCTCAGTAAATTCTGATAACCATACAATGAACAGTTAATTTGCAAATTAACAATCAATTGTCTCAATCTTCACTGTTCCTTGTGTAAATATCAGTCCATCTTTTTCTAATTTCATTGCTCATGAATTTTTCTACCACTTGCGCTTCATTTCAGTTCTTTCCTTATAGGTCTTCTGCCAAAATACATTCTGTGTCTGACCATCGCCATATACTACTTGTATGGATATAAGTAGACAGCAGTACAAGAGTACCAACTACTACTACTACTCCGCAGTAATTCAAGTGAATATTTCATCCTATGTAGGTTATTTTCAACTGGAACAATTATTTTAACAGCATACAAACAATTTTCTGTTCAAAAAGTAAGTCTACTGACACACTAAAATGTACTCTATTATCTCTACGATTACTGTTTGGTATTCGGTTAATATCACAATATTCATTTAATTGGATGCTCTGCATAACACTAACCTCGACGACTCACGTGTAAATCAAATCAATAGTATACATAATATGATATATAGGTCATATTACTTATTCATATATATATATATATATATATATATAACTGTCTTAAGTCAATCAGTCAGTCGATGATACACATTTTCCATATTATATAGTCTGATTAACTTAAAAAGCATATTATTCAGGCTACTTAGATCACAGAGACTGGATGTACCTTACTCAATAGATTTGTAAATCTATATAGTTTACCAAGGTCTGGTCATTACTTTAAATAAAATACAAAATGTGTAAACATTATACAATTACATAGACATAGTAACAAATAACATATAAAGTCAATTAGAAGACATCTACTGTATTGATGAAATTTTAATAATACTAAAATTCTAATTAAATTTTTTTTATAATATTTAGAAATACTATGTGAATAATGATTTGTACAGAAGTTTTACTACTGTATGTATTAACTAGTCAGTTTTGTCGGTTATTAAAGATTTGTAGTTTAGAATGGAAAAGATGATTGCTTGATGATTATTGATCTTTTATTTGTACATTAACGTTTCATTCACATAAACTTAGTGAATATATCAGTATTAATGCCGTAAATAACTGTATCGCAGATTTATATTTCTTGGATGTTTATTTATTTATTTATTTAAACACATAAATATCGGTACAAAGGGGCACCAGATATATATGCGCCACACAAATCTCATTTGATTTGTGTGAGGGCTGTGATACCGACCAGCTGCCCAAACTGAAGCAGGTGGTTTTCTTGGGGGGACACACCCACAGCCTTT
>NW_017386101.1:224249-227969 GCF_000237925.1 Schistosoma mansoni | reverse complement strand
ATAATAATAATAATAATAATAATAATAATACATGTACGCAGTTTTTACTACTATCATCACTTGCTGGAGAATAGAGACAATTCTTCTTTGAATTAGAATGTCATAATAAACAGTAAAATCAATGCACAAGATGGATCGAATGGCCAAAAAAACGCAAGATATTTAAAATTAGTCAAATTACAGTCGTTAAGTTGGTACTTTAAAGGGACCGGACTGAGTAATTACGTAATAAACGCGTTGATGCGTTGAATGTGATGACATAAGTACTATTTTTAGATACCATAATGACAGTTTAACAAGGATATTGTCTCATTGCTAATATCTATACCTTTTGTCTTAAATAGGAATGAACAAAGTATCCTACTATTGATCTTACAATCAGTAACTATAATTCGCCTGAGGTGAAGCAATCGGACCGGACTCTAAGCACTGAAGCATATTGCTCTTTTCTCATATGATACGCAACACATTTATTACATCTCCATAAATATTTGGCGGTGCAAAATACTTTTAACATTGTGTATCCAGCATTTAGTGAGCTGAAAATAGGAAGTACCCGTCAGCAAGATGTCTGAATAGCGTTTTGCTCATGAACAAGTGACATTTAGACAGCAGTGGTCTGCTTAATACTCTGCGTTTGTTTGTGTGATAGAAAACCAGGAAGATTGTAGAATATAATTGTAGGCAGAAATCACAGATGTTTGTTAGGTGGTAAGAGGCTATCGGTGCCAAGATATACCTATAATTTGAAAGGATTGATTCTTCTCGTGAGATTCGAATCGAATTCGATATTCATCAAACTTAAATATACATGAGTGATATGTTGGTTAACCAATAGGTTTTTCCATTTATCTCCGAGTAGAATTTTGTCATATCAACAGATGCTTGAGTATTCTAACTAACCATCCAGCTTAGAGAACGAAACTACCAAAAACTTAGTTTGTAAGATGAATAATTAAAAAATTAAAACATTAGATAAATAACTATAAGCTGTATACATCATGAAGTAGTGTGCAGCGAAAAGGTAGATTATAATTGCAAATTTTCATAAGCAAATAATTTGAAGTGAGGTTTTGAAAGCGAGTCTTTTAGTGAATTTTAAAAAACGGTCAGCATTTATTTCCCCTGTTTGTGTTTTTGTGGACCCCTTGTGCTACTTATTAATATTAAGTAGTTTGTGTTAGTATCAATCATTTCTAGGATTCGGTGTGAGTGACACTATTGAACTACTAAATCTAAACATACCCATTTTCATTTGATATTTTAACTCATTATCTCACTTCTAATAACAATTCTTCCTTCTTTTATTGTTTGATCTTCTTTATATGTACCATCAGAATACCACGAGTCTTTCCATATAAAAGTTCAGAGATCTTATCCACAACATCACGGAGAGCCAAACAGTTGATGGTAGGACATCGTGATACTTTAGATGTAGTCACGTGATATTTTGTGATATATTTTAGCTTGTTTTTTGTAATGACCAAACATAGTTCTCACTTTTGAACAATATGAATCAGTAGGTTGCAGGTCTGAACCCCATCCCAACAACATCGGTTTAGACAACTAAGTAGTACTGTAGTGAATAAAAACTCAGGTACGGTAAACTTATTTGTTATTTTATGTAAAATCAAACAGTAGCTTTGTAGAATATGAAAATCATACATTAAATATATCATTTGCATATCTTCCTTCAGTTATCCTTTGCATACTTCATCATTCTTCCGACCCTCTTGTCATTCCGGTTGTTATCCGTTTTCCTGCTTCTTCTCTTTATTTCACTCTTCTGCTGTCAAGCAGTCTACTTCTAATTCCTACTACATACTACTTATGTCTGTCCGCATAAGTATTGCGCACCACAGTATCAATGTCCATTATACAATGTGGCTCAAAGACAGTTACATAATACATGCAGTCGGCAAATGAGATACATTTTATTTATTTATTTTACGAAAATCTTTACGACAATGAATTAATCTCCACATTCCAATCAACTACACATATAGACATAGTTAGTTAGAAATCAATAATTTACCTCCTAAAACAAATTGAGCTAGGCAAGTAGATGCTCTGTGGCAAACGTCTGCTAAAGTTACTCGGTATGTAGCAACAGCAAAGCGCAGAAAATCTATGGGAAGAAAATACATGAAGATACACATTAAGTTACAATAGATAATCCATGATTCGATTTCCAAGACAATAAACAACAGTTGAATTAGCAATAACAACACTGATTAAAGAAACATAAAGAATGTGGCTTAAAAGAAATTTAATACTTATAATTTTAGTAGCTTTTTGCAGTTCACTTTGGTGCACACTTTTTCGTATGATAATTACTGACAATGCATATGTAAAACATCGAAATAGATGGAGTAAAATTAACGGTAGAGACTGGTCGGTTTGGTATAAGACCCAAATAAAAGTATCCACTGTATATTTTGTTCGTACTATAATCAGTTCCCTGAATCACCAAATAAACTTTACTGTTGACTAGGATATACTCGTCACAAAAACAACCATAATTATTCTAAAAACAGTGTCATTATTAAATGGTAAGCCCTGCAGAGAGATAAAAACAAAAACTGAACTTTATTTAGATTAGAAACACCGACATTGATCACCACTATCAATCCATTACTTCCTAGTTATCAGACTACTCAATTTTGTACTAGCAATATATTTTATTATTTATTTATTTATTTGAACACATAAATATTGGTACAAAGGGGCACCGAATACATATGCGTCACACAAGTCACTTGATTTATGTGTGGGCTGTGATACTGAACAGGTGCCCACATCGAAGCAGATGGTTTTCTAAAGGGGTCACACCTTGAGCCTTGGACCTAAAGGTCTGATCCATAAGGCAGTGGAGCAACGTAAGGAGATGTAGTTCAATGGTAGCCGATGACCAACAATTAGTTTATACGCCATTTGTTTCCTTAGGATAATGGAGCTCACGTGCATCATTGGTTTAGAATCAGGGTTTTCCAACTCCCCTAGGTGGACTTTCCGTGTCCACCAACCCGGTTAAAGCGCCGGATATTCTCTTTTCGTCCTCTCAGTTTCGCAAACAACACCCTCGCCTCTAGAAGGTAGTGAGTAGGACTTTCCTGGCAGTGGGTATTTGCGCGTGGCCATGTGAGAGCATTTGGAGAGGAAGAGCGGATTCTCCCCACCCCCAGCCGTACCAGGGCATTCGGAGGCACTAGTAATTGAGTACAATTATACTGAATAAATATTTAAAAAAGACTAAACTTTCACAACTATCCTGCAGAAAATTATTATTTATGCTTTGATTGTACAATTATATACCCTTGAACTTCTAAAGTTTCATACTCTTCTATATAAAAGCTTTTGTTCGGATCATAAACTATTATTACATGTCTCATCGTTCGAGAATTATCGCTAATTAATTATTTTCCTATGACTCCGTTTTTGTATCATGTATGATTGAATTGGGTATATATTGCAATTTGTTATTTGTGTGCTGTGTGGTCAGGTGTTTAAGGTATATTACTGTTTGATTTTGACCAGAGAACGAACAGAGTACAAAAGAGTAGACATATCTGTCATATTTGCCTTCTGGTTGGACACTGAGTTGGATGGAGCACGAAGATCAACAGACATTAAGGTTTCGATCTTTACTGATTAGTCGGTGTTATTGGTAAAACTAGCAATCATTCTACACGCAATGTAGGCTAATAAGTCAATAATATG
>NW_017386101.1:221812-224049 GCF_000237925.1 Schistosoma mansoni | reverse complement strand
GCTTTCGTATAAATGGTTCAGTTACATAGACCCTAACACAACTCAAGAACGTGTTCTTTTTGAAGTTATAAAACAAGTACAACTTGACTCGAAGTTTTTGTGATAACAATACAAAAAGTTAAAGCATACATCAGGCTTCAACTTTAATTCATTTCTGACAGGAAGATAGTTATGTTATACAATTATGCAACAGATAAAAACAGAACTAACATAAAAGAAAATATACAGTATGAAATCAGAAATTTAACATGGTATCGGCTTAATCTATGTAAAGTTAATTAACTGGTTTTAAACAAATGTAACATAGTAACCAAGTACGAACACATAAACTCAGTTTTGAAGGATACTTTTGATGTGCATGAATTAAAAATATTAACATTTAAATAGTTAAATGTAAGTAGATGAACAAGAGATTGATGCTAGAATAAAATTGTCTCTCAAAATAGCTGTGTCGTCTGTTGATGAATACATTTCTCGATAAGAAAGTCAGTCAACCATATTGGACGTGGAATCTGGTCCATAAGTATGATAAGAAAAAAACATTAAAAATTTTGAAGATGGACACAGTAATAGAAAATGAAATAATCGTGAAATACAATGCTTTATTGCTTTTGAATAAAATGTTATGACGTCATAAGACCCAATAAAAAACGGTAGAATAATTAGCAAGGCGAACTTACAGAAAATGTAACTAAGTGAGCATGTTATTCATGAAATACAAGTGAAATAGTTAGAATTATTGTCTAGCAGAGTTGATCAGTTGTAAAAATTAAAACCAGTTAGTTAATGATATTAAGTTATGAAAAAGAGCGTTAGGTAGTGAAAAACATTTGTAACTCAAAGGGAGGATTTTGGACTTGTTTACTCTGAATTAGATGGTTTAATCATGAAGCTTTCATTGTCCGTATAGACAACATCATCAAAAAAACATATAGTGTTTATCTTCATCAATGCATACTCTTTCCAAATATACATCACCCACATAGACTATACTATATTATTTGAGGTGAGTCTGTGACGGAACCCTAGTGTATGTAGCTTGTATAGCTTGTCATCTAAGTTATCTTAAATTTGAAAGACTTGAGACGAAACAAAAGAATTGTCTCGTTCTAAAGTCTAGGTAAGACTGTGACAAAACAACACTAGCTTGTGTGATATAAGAAATGAGTAATATTCCACATTATTTATTTCACTGAATAAAAAACATAAGGAGAAAAATAGCACCGTACATAGTTTATAAAGTTATGAAATAAAACCACTTCACTTACTAGCATCCGAGGTCTTCGGCGTGACCCATTTTATGCCCAAAGTTTTCGAAAATCCGGAGTGTGGTCGTGATATGGACTTATTATTTTCACTATCTGTACGTACTAATAATTTCTCGTAAATACCCCGACGTTTTAACATGTCGTGCACTTCAGCTCGATGGAGAATTTCGACACCATACATTGAACTGCCAGAATTAACATTGGCTTCCTCCTTCATGGGAATATCTTGAACAAGTGTACTTGAAAGATTGTAATGACATTCCGCAAGACGCATTAAACCCTGATACAACTCTTGGCTGGTAGCTGGAAGTTTATGATAGAAAAAGCGATGTCGGACATTCGGATCTATATTATTAGGTAGCTAAAAATGAAGTGGATAAAATAAATATTAAAAATAACCAAAATTACTTCACTCAAACTATGGAAACCAAATTCAGCAATCTCACCTAACATAAAAATCACCAAACCGCCGCAATTCAATGTAGAGTAAATCTGTATTCTGTGTCGTGATCAGATACAACTAATATAAATCTAAAAAGAATAACACAAGTCACTTTGATGCAGCACACTACAGATTGAGCACAAAGTATCGGATTCAAAGCGCACTAATACACCACATACTATTACTAGTTATCATAAATATTATACAAGTTGAGAGTTATTTTGATCACGAAAAGGTGTTGACTGAAGAACCCCTGAAAACAGAGAAAAATCAATTTAATTTGGTTTGTAACTCGTCATAAGTACATGCCCACAACTCTACATGGGACTGGACACACGATATTCGATGCTGGCTGTGAGTATGATGTCTTTAAACCAATAGGTTGAAACTACAAGCTTCATATTTCCAAATTCAGTCAATTTTTGATATAACTCCATCTGTATTATCAAAATTCACTAGTCAGTTTATATCGCACCTCGTATATCACAACTTCTAACTAGGCATTACTAGTAAACATACAATTATAT
>NW_017386101.1:219013-221612 GCF_000237925.1 Schistosoma mansoni | reverse complement strand
GTCGTCCCTCTTTTCGTACGATGAGGCCCGGTATCTGCTGAAGCTTTCCCTGGAGGGCTAACTTCAATTGACTCACGATCCCCTCTATATTATAGTGAGATTTGCTCAAAATAGCATGACCATTATCTCATATCGTTTGTCTCAGAACATTGCTTAATAATCCACAATTGATGACAAATAATACCATAATATCCAATGTGATAATGATAAAGGTGAATCATAAATCCAAATCTTAAAAATGATTCTAATGAATAATTATAATTAAGGATACTAAAATATATTAGATGGATGTAATAAAATCAATTTAACATTTATGAAAATTTAATTATTGGGGCCATGGAAGAAGGATGGCTTGCGCGTATCTCTTTTACACTCAGAGCTTATTTATTAATTTATTTAAACACATGAATATTGGTACAAGGGGGCACCAGATATGTATGCGCCACACAAAACAATGAGAATGTGAAGAAAAAAGAAGTTATGGTGCGTATAAGAAGAAAAGAAAAGAACATTAACAACTACAGATTAGTGTATGTTAGTGTAATAGTAAGAATAACAATGGGGAAAACGTAAAGGTACAGCCAGAAGAATTCTTTCAATTAAGGAAGTTGCAACCACTTTTTATGAAGAAAGTGAAAGAAGGTTACAGCAGGATCGCCACTGGCTTCTATTCTGAGACATATCTGATAACGTCTCTAGCCACTGCGTTACACCATCTCTCGGACCCCAACCAGGGAGTCGTGAAGGACCAACAGAAACCAGTTCTTTGCAGCTTTCTTTCATACCACGACACCATGTCATACACTGACCACCTCTCCGCGTTTTCCAACCAGTCCCAGAGTCGGCAAATAATGCACGACGTGGAAGTCTCTGGGACGACATTCGTAAAACATGTCCAAGCCACCGAAGTCGGTGTTTCAAGATGGTGACACCAATTGAATTATCGTCTCTGCACCCGAACACACGATGCCGAACCTCTGCATTACTAACATGGTGTTGCCACTGGATGTCAGCAATCCTTCGGAGACAACGATGATCGAACACAGAGAGACGTCTAACATCCTCAACTCGGAGAGGCCAGGTTTCACAAGCATAGAGCAAAACTGATCTCACCGACTCGTTGTGGATCCGGCCTTTTACAGACAGACTAACATCACGAAGGCGCCAAAGATGGCCCAGATTGGCATAAGCCGCTCTGGCTTTCATTATACGTGCGTCGATCTCATCACTCACGCCACCACCAGCACTTATGCAGCTACCCAGAGAAACGAATTTCTCCACTACTTCAATCTGCTCACCACCCAAGGTGAGTACAGGGATAGAAATCCTGCCAGTCTTGTAGAAGTACTTTGCACTTGGAGGGTGCAAAGCACATGCCGTACTTATGGACACTGATTGCCAACTGGTTAAGTGCGGATTGCATGGCTTGGGTATCACTGTACAGTAAGACAATATCATCCGTATACTCAAGGTCGAGAAATCTTTCTCCAGGCAACAGATCTACACCACCATCACCTACATCCATCAGAGCTGTTTCTAGAACGTCATCGATAGCAAAATTGAAAGGGAATGGTGAGATCCAATCGATCAGTGCTGCCTCAGCTCTAGCTCTTAGTGCGACTCCAGCTCCAACAAAACCAGACGAAGATTCCACAGGGTCCCCGGATAAAAGCGCGTGAAACAAGCTTTTTGATGCGACAGACAGAAAACGAATTTCAGTGCCTCACTAGAGTCCTGAACACAGGTCTCGGATAGACAACGAACGTCGATATTAAGACTTTCTAAGGACATAGCCAACCCTATCTGTTGTCCGGTTTGTATTAGTGTTCGAACGTTGAAGGAAGCCAATTTGAATGGTATACGTGGTTTCAGAAAGACTTTGAGTATTCGTATTTGGTGGTAGCATTCAACTTTCGACCACTCAGTGACTCGAAATCGTTTAGATAGAACAGGGTTTCTACAATAGGCAAGCTTATGTATAAGTTGAAAAGTAAAGATACACAAAGTGAAAATAGAAAAACGTAGACAAGTGACGTAGTATATAAAAAAATATAAATGAATGTGAATTGTCTAAATTTTGATTGAAGCGAGAATAGTACTTTCAGTAATTATTGTCATTACATTTTCTTTGTGTGTGAGCCATGATGCTGCTTGGGTGCCCAGACCAAAGCATGTGGTTGTCTTAGGGGGCCACACCTTGGGCCTTTGACCTAAAGGTGATGTGATATTCTTAGTTGTGGCTTGCGCCATATTTGCAACCTATCGTTAATTTTATACCTCAAAATTGGTTGCAGCGGTGCCATCCTGTGATTTTATTCGTTCCTTCCGAACTATATTTCCTTTATCAAACTTTCCACCGTTGTTCGTGTCATTTTTTTCATCTTTTGTCCTTTCATTGTGTTAACTTCCTCTATCGGTTTGCTGATTTGAAATCGATATACCTTTTCCGTGTTCTGCATTGGTTTTGACTGATTATTAAATACAAACCCCACCCCTTCTGTCTTTTATTCCTTTTTTTCCATGGAAATCACCACCTGGAGAAAGGGTAAAACTAAATATTTGTTTATTTTTTTTTTCATGTCCTGGAAAGGGACCTGAT
>NW_017386101.1:214431-218813 GCF_000237925.1 Schistosoma mansoni | reverse complement strand
GCTCGTTTCGTCCTATTTGGGGCTAGCCAGCTGGACGTACCCCATTGCACAAGCAAGTGGCTATCAGGACTCAGTAGCTGAGTGAATAACGCGATGGCGTTTGAAGCGAAGGGTACTGGGTTCGAGTAGAGGAGTGAACAACTCTGAGATGCAGGTACATCCAGCTGACGAGTCCTAAATAGGACGAAACGCGCGTCAAACTGGATTCCGCTGCTAGCCACTATCCATCATTGCCTACATTTTGGTATATGTTCACACACCCTAATTTTCAGATCACGATTGTCCCTCCCTGTGTATGTGTGACCACACAAACATTTAAATTGATAAACGCAGTGGGATGTGACACAATCGTTTTCATGTCTTTTAGGTTTTGGATGAAGCATAGACCTCGTTCTCTCTTTGATTTGTTATACTATCCAATATTAATAATAATAAAGTTATAATTTTATATTTCAGACAAGCAATGTTAATTAAATTGGAATTCTTCGTATTTTCAAGCTATCTCTTACAAAAATGGGTATTCTTAGTAGAAAATTTATTCTTTATATTGTAACGAGTACCTAGATAGTTGGTTTCTATGATGATCTAAGATCAACTTCTAAAAAAGGTATTTAAAAATAGGTCAAATAATTTTTGTTCATTAAGGTATTTTTGTTTATCATTATTAGAATACAAGCTATTAGCTTGTCTAGTAGGGTAAGTAAACATTAGTGATATCGACACAAAGAAAAATAATTAAGCATTATTTTTCGAAATAAAGCAACATTATAACCAGACATATATTCACTCTTTTGGCAAGAGAATGAAAGTTACGAACGTTTGAATACTTCAATATCTTATAGAGTTGAGATCATGAGTCAATTTAAGCTAGACCACCATCAAAAACCTGGAAGTACTGGACGGCCATTTCGTCCTATTACTTCAATATCTGGTTATTGGTTTCACTACTTAGCTGATCAATAAATCGGCTAAATCCACAAGGTTAGTCATCTTAACAAAAATTGGTTTTCTGATTAATCAGTAGCTGTAAATCTGATTAAATTGGTAACTTTATGACATGTACTGCATCTCTCTGTGACAATTGAGTGAAAATCTACCATGATATATTCATGTCTTTGATTAAGCTGAATTTAGAAATTATGTTTAAGTATGTCACAGATTAACATCAAATTGAATAAATATATGGCAATTAAATGAGCCGTTATAAATTTTCCGGTCGCCTTTTTACTAATTACAATCACTGACACTGAACTCTTATACATATCTATATTCCGATGTCCACTCAAAAGGTAGGGAGGTTCGAAAGGGTTCACATTCATAAGGGCGACACTTAAAAAAGGCGCATATTAATAAATGTGAGCATCGAAAGGGGGAATAACATTCTTAATGGTGTGAAACATGTCCGATCCCCTATCTATCTCTCTGCCCTACGATCAACAAAGTATAGTTTTATAAACGTCTAGTGAAGAGTTTACTTTCAACAAATACTGTAATTCTTTGATTTTGATAACCAATTGTTATTTTTATTACCCTAGTCATGTTATCGCGTTCGTCTATCTCAAATAACTGGGGGATAGTCCATTTAGAGGGGTGTTTCAAAAAATCTTGAATAAGTTTCAAATACTAAAGACATCTTTTTCTTTATAATTAGAAATATATGCTCGGTATACTTCATTACATGTATTCCCAAAAGCTATGTCTTTTGTGCTCTCCAGCGTAAGTTATATTCTAACATTCTAGCATTAATTTTCATTAGTCACTAATAAGATTGGTATAATTCAAACATTATATAAGCAACTGACTACTCGTTCTGGTTCTAGTTCACAAGTACGAAAGGAGATTAATTCAAAATAGTTAGATGACAGCCGAAAATTGGTTTATGTTAGCCAAAGTAATCAGTTACTTTCTTAGTGAACTAACTTTAAATAAGGATGACAAAAATACAATGAGCACTTTAGATTACTCCATTGATCAAGTAAAAAACTGTATATAAGTAATCTCAATGTAGGTTTCATATTCTATTGTTCAAATATTAAATGAACAAAAGATGGAACATTCGTTTGATGATTTCCTAACTTTAATGAAGTATGTCCAATTGATTCCTGTAAGAATGTCAGGAAAATCTGTCTATCATAATGGTAATGCTTTACTGAATTTGATGAAATCAAACAAAATTTGAACTAAGCTATGAATTGAAATTAATACAACAACAACAACCAAAAATGAATGCGAATGATACAGCATCATTGTATGCATTGCATAAAAAGATAGAGGTCTTACAATATTTTATACGAGACAAACAATTAGTAATTGCATAAGTTAGTAAATAATCTACCAAACTGGTATTTTACTACCGTCTAGTTTTTACAAAACTTTCAACCATGTCTATTTTATATTAAGATTTTTGGTATGCATGATCTAATTACTCGATCACTGATCGGAATAATTATACATATGATGTGAATGTGTATATGAATGGTGCGAATGGTCCACCAGGGTGCTTGGTACATGTGTGGTTGTGTCACAGGATTGAGCTGTATTGTTCAGATTGTAGCGTTGAAGCCTATATAGTGTCTGGTTTTCCTATGGGATTGATCTGTACTGTTTGGGTTACTGCGTGAAAGTCTGGATGATGTCTGGTTCTCCTGAAAACCAGTGCGAAATTACCCTGGCCCATAAGGGTATATTATATAATGATCTAATTAGGAAGTGAAATTATTTGATGAATTCAAGTTAAAGGATTTATTGTTATTTATTCATGTCTAATAATAATTTAGGAGATACACACATCATCACATTGTACTTCCATATTATTTTATTCCCTTAAAATACTGAATTTGTTAACTCGTTTTCACTTCGGAATTGATTCAATGATAATATAACATTTGGATCTTAATCTTTAATGTAAGAACATTAGTTTATGAAAGAAGCCATTGATAAGTATTTGATATCTTTATACTCTGTGGAAAAGTCAAATCAAAATAAACTCAATCTTTTTTTTTTAAAAACAAACAAACAAACAAAGAAGATTGACTGAATATTTTGTTTACAGTTATCTGAAACTTAACCAATTAACATCTGTCATTAGAAATTCTTTCTTTATTTTATCAATGTAGCTATTTGTTTAACTGTCATAAGACTTGATAGATAAATAGTAGATAGATAGATAGGTAGGTGGGTTGACATATAGGTAGATAGATAGATAGGTATATATATATATATATGTAGGTAGATATATAGGTAGGTAGATAGATAGATAGAGAGATAGGTACATAGGTATATATATATATGTATAGGTAGGTAGATAGATAGTACTGAAGTTATTAACTTGAAAAACAATAAGTAATTTTTTCAGTTAACATGAATAAAATTCCCGATCGATTTAATAAACTACGATTTAAAGAAAGCATAATTTAACATAATTTTTCACTTAATATTCCAAAAAAACAACCCCTTGCCAACAATAGAAGTCACTTATTAATTTCTTTATAGAAACACTTTCAATACATAATATAAACTATATTGATTTTAGTAATAAATATACGTTTATTATTAAAAAAGAAAAAAAAAATTCAACTCACTTGGTAACAAAGATTTTCTTTAATCTACTGTGTTGAAACAATAAATGGTTCAACACCAAAATCTTTTTTCTTCTTATTACTTATAAATAACACGATACCGGATTGTAAAGACAGTGAAAAAAATATTGACTCTTTATATATTATATACTACTGATAAAATTAAGAATATGATTGGATTAAATTAATTATCTATTAAAATAACTTAGTTGAAAATGTTATTTTCTTTTGTTGTTCAATAATCTTCATTACAAAAAAATACAAAAAAAAAACCCAAAAAAAAACAACAACAAAACAGAGTTAATAACATTGATCCATATTGTTTTTCTTTTTGTTATACAAAGCAATTCTATTGATAGAATTCATTTAATATTATTTAAGTAGTATTGTAATGATAAAAGTTTATTTTTTAATTTTTTTTTAAAGTGTTTATAACTAGTTCAATGATACGATTGGATATGATGAAAGAATTTCCGATGAGATCAGTACTGTTTTTTTTTTTTGTTTTGTAGTGAATAATTGGCATTGCATATTAGTAAAACTCATTAATTAACTCATTAATTAATAAATATATAGTATTTTTTTGTTTTCTAAATAAACACCATATTGACCTAGAAAACTTATTTTAAAAGATCACCAGTTTTATTTTATAATTATAGATCGTAATAATTTTAATGATCATTTCTGTTTATGGAAAATGGTTTAAATTTTATTTGGATAACTTTAATGTTTAATTGTTGAATAGTTCGTTGAAGAGTATTCACAGATAAAATAATTGAAATGAAAAGTTTATAGTTTTATTTA